>NC_064303.1:27918865-28088361 GCF_023373825.1 Bactrocera dorsalis | reverse complement strand
AATGGCTTACATCTATCGGAAAACGTTCCTACTAGCCACGTTGTTTGATATGAACAGCCTTCAATTCGAATTAAGGTAAGGGTTTTTATGAAAATCTTTGTATTGATCGGTCAGTTTGTTATGGTACAGTTGCCATGAATGCTAAAGTGGTCCGATTTAAACAATACGATTATAGCATTGCTTTGAACAACAATTTGCCAAATTTTATAAGGATCTAGCTAAATAAAGCTAATTTATTTTGATCGATCGGTATAAAAGCTGTACGCTATTGAGCATTTACCATATACATATGTAAGTACTACATGCCATATATTCTTCAGGTTCTCCAGCGCTCTTTGTACGTGTTACAACCTTTGTAGCAAATTTAATATACCTTGATCAGGCTATTAAATACTTGAAAACGTTAAGATAAAAGTTTTCCACTCTTCCATAAAGTGTATTCACTCCTGGTGGAACTGGCAAATACTCGTATACGTATAGTGTTTCATAACTACTGCGTTTGTATTTATCCAATTAAAAAAAATATTAAAATTAACAATATTCCTTTTTCCTTTTAGGCACTGTGTAGGATGATTTTTATTCTCTCGCAGAGTTCACAATTTATTTACCTAACTATTTTTTGCAGGGCCATAGAAAATCGGGTCCATGTAGATAATAAAAAAGTGTTCCATACCAGGATTGGAATTGTTCAATCAATCGTTGCTTGCATTCCATATATCACCGATTTAAGCTCCATTTCATTATTTCACTTAACAGTATATACCAAATGCTCAAATAATTGTTTGAGTATTTTATTTTACTACTAAATACTGTTAAAATCGGACCCCAACTGTTCAAACCACCAGAATACTATATATACCGAATATTTATATAATAATAAGTGTCTAAAATAAAAATGTTTGAACTTCCGATTGACTTTATTCCGTATGGTTAAAATCCGTTCAAGACTTCCCCTAGTCTCCATACATTTAAGAAAGGGTGATCCATTTCAAGGTACCAAGGTAAAGGGTGGGCTATATAAAATTTTAAATTTAAAAAGTCAATAAAAAAACGGACAGTTTTGGACAAATGACCACGATGGCTGAGTTTACAGTAGCTTATCCGATCCACCCAATTTGGGGTACTTTCTCGATGGTTTCAGACCTTATGGCAGCTTGAATCTCGTTAGATCTTCAATTGTTTCTGGATGGTTGGCGTAACATTTATCTTTAACAGCTCCCCACAGAAAATAGTCCAACGGAGTTAAATCGCAGCTTCTGGGAGGCCAATTCACATCACCTCTTTTGCTGATTATGCGATTTTCGAAGATAGGGCGTAAAAGATTGAGTGTAGCGTTTGCTGTATGGCACGTAGCGCCGTCCTGCTCTTCTATTTCCTTGAAGAAAATTTCGGTTAACATTACGCGATATTGCTCACCGTTGATGGTTACGGCGGGTCCTTCTTCATTTTTGAAGAAAAATGGGCCGATGATTCCACCAGACCAAAATCCGCACCATACAGTGATTCGTGCTGGGTGCATTGGCTTCTCGACGATTACGTGCGGGTTTTCTGTGCCCCAAATGCGACAATTCTGCTTGTTAACGTAACCATCGAAGTGGAAATGAGTCTCGCCCGAAAAGATGATTTTTCGGTAAAATTTACCATCCTCGGTTTTTTTCAAGTTTTCAATATTTCCCAGTTTTCTCCTAGTGATTTTTGGTATTAGTGGTATTTGACGTTTCCAATGTCGACATATAGATAATTCGAATTTAATACGTTAGATGGCCCACCCTGTACAAGGTTCAAGGTACAAAACACAGAACCTTCAAATTGAATGAGGAATGTTTATTATCATTCGAAAGAACATATTATACAAAGGTATTGAATCAGTATTGAATATAATAATAATAATAATACCCAACGATTACCCTCCTCCCGCCCAACCGACGCGAGGGGCGCAATCCGCGAACGAGCGGAATTAGCCGAGTCATAAAAGGCAAGAGAGTTTTAAGCGTTGCGATCTTAAGCTGCTCAGCTACAGAAACAAAAATTTCAACAGCCAAAATTAAGAATTAAATTAAAGTTTATAATTTTACTTGTTAAGAGTAGCTAAAATAATTTTTTTAATTGTAAAAAGTGAGTCTGTTAAATCAAATGTGCTGGAATGAAAATTGAAATCATGACATATACGGCGGAATGGTTCGTTTAACTCAAAATTTGTTCTAGAAAATTTTAAAAGTAAGGGTCTAAACTGCCTGGTAGAGCGAGCGGGGACGTTAAAATTAATATCAGATAAGAGAGATGGGCTACAGACCGACCCATTCACGAGTTTTACAAGAAATATTATACCAAGCATCTCCCTACGACTAGCGAGTGTCGGGAGATTTATAAGTTTTAAACGGTTAGTGTAAGGGGGAAGATTTAAACTGGAATCCCAATTCAAATGATTTAGGGCAAAAAGTAAGAATTGTTTTGAACGGACTCTAACTTATCCGAATGGACTTGGAAACTAGGGTTCCATACCACAGAAGCATACTCTAATATAGGCCTCACCAGAGATGTAAAAAGAATTTTTGTGGTAAGCGGATCTCTAAATTCTTTAGACCAACGTTTAACAAAACTAAGAGCGCCTTTAGCTTTAAAAACCGTGGAAGATACGTGAAGATTAAAATTGAGTTTGGGGTCCATAGTTACTCCCAAATCAACAAAACTGCATACTTGCTCCAACCTAAAGTTTTGTATTGTGTATGAAGTTGGGTCTACAGATCTACGTGAAAAGCACATTGTTTTACATTTTTTAAGGTTCAATGGCATGTCATTTCTATCACACCAAGAAACTAGGTTGTTTAAGTCTGTTTGCAACTGGCATCTTTCGTTGTTTGAAGTATACGTTTTAAAAAGTTTTACATCGTCAGCATATAATAAGACTTTTGAAAACTTAACAACAGATGATATGTCATTAATAAATAACAAGAACAAAATTGGACCAAGATGGCAGATGAAGTAATTTATTTTGAGTATTAATACAGTTAGTTACTACGGTATAAATGAAGAGCTTTTAGAGAGGCGGCATTTTTTTTTAATTATTATACATTATTCATTGTGACGAAACCATAACAGTTAGACATATGCTGTCGTGGCATTTTCTATAGATAATCATACGACGATGGAGCAGACGTTCCATTGCCCCACCATGAAGAAGTTCGAATAGCAATTACCAGTCTGAAGAACAACAAAGCGGCGGGGGCCGATGGATTGCCGGCCGAGCTATTCAAACACGGCGGCGAAGAACTGATAAAGAGCATGCATCAGCTTCTTTGTAAAATACTGATTGGACCTTATCAGTGTGGCTTTAGACCTGCAAATCAACAACCGACTAGATATTCACCATGCCCCAAATCTTGGAAAAGACCCGTGAAAGGATAATCGGCACACACAACCTCTTCGCCGATTTCAAAGCTGCTTTCGACAGCACCATGGGAGCACGAAAAGGAGCTGTCTTTATGCCGCGATGTCTGAATTTGGTATCCCCGCAAAACTAATACGAGGGAAATATCTGCTGTCATCAAACAAACAGTCGTCGCACTCGCGACTTGGCTCTCACGTCACTGTTGACAGTCATAACTTTGAAGTTGTAGATAATTTTGTCTATTTAGGAATTAGTATAATCACCAACAACAGGATAACTTGCCAACAGGTACTATTTCGGACTGAGTAGGCAATTGAGAAGCACTCCAACTCTGAAAGTATTCGACGTAGTACCCGCCGGGCGAAGCAGAGAAAGAGGAACACCTCCACTGCGTTGAAAGAACCAGGTGGAGAAGGAGCTGGCTTTGCTTGGATATTCCAAGAACGTAGAAAAAAAGACTAGCGCGCTGTTGTTAACGCGGCTATAATCGCGTAAGCGGTGTCTACGCCAGTAAACAGAAGAAGAAGAGTCAAATTTTATGTTCTACTAAATCGTAATACATTTTTGTTCATTTTTGTTCAATAATCAGTAGTAGTAGTATTCGCTGCGCTCATTATTGGCTTTTAAGAATCCCTAAATGTTTGATATTAATAACATAATCTACATATGCTCGCCGGAGAGAGTGTAGCTTCCCGACGGTGATTAAATTTTTGAAATCCGTCAAGTAGTTTCGAAATTAGCGCAATTTTTAGATGACCTTGCCAGAAAATGTGCTTAGAGTTTTTACCTCATAAACGAAATATTAGATATGTTGTTTACTATTACTATAAATGTTTGAAAGTTGCATAGTACTATAGTTGCCTCATCCCATTCCTCTGCTTAAACATATAAAAAGCCATAACTAAGCAGTAAAGACTTAGCAGACTTTATACCTCATATATCGTCGTGTTTTACTCAAAACAGTGTATCTTTGTGCCTAAAATAGATAAAATTGGGAGAACTCTTAACCTAGCCACTATATTACTACTATCAGGATTTTCGAACATCCGGTAGGTGAGGTACCTTAAAGAAACCCAGGAAACGTTTTTAATAAGTAGCATGTTAATAATCAGGTTGATACTACCGCAACTACCATATACTACATTTAATTATTTTCATTTAGAACGAATATGTCGGTCAGTGTATGAATTAGAATAAAACATATATATAAAGGTATATTCCGATCTTCTGGTTAAGGTTTTATTCTTTAAGGTATTTCTCTAGCTTTGATTCTTGTAAGTTGCCTTACTTACTTCTTATAAATATGCACTCATTAATTTTAATATCTTTTTTTTTGCAGCCGAACCAAGGAGAATTCTTCATATACTTGCGCCGCTTAAAGCCATTAGGCATTCAGCAATATACTATGTATATGACAGCATAAATATATTCAAATTGTATTTAGATTTGTAATGCAAATTACTTTGTGATATTTAAAAACAAAAAACACTCATTTTAATTGAACTGAAGCTTCAACATTAAAAAGTTATATTTTGAAAATTGTGTTGAAACAACAAAAAAACCAAAGATTTTTATAATTTCACAAAAAAAGTGTTGTAAGTTGTAAACGATTAGCAAACTAAACGATATTAGGCACGTGGTTAAAGTTGCCAATTACAAATAAAACATCGAAATGGCTGAACAAGTGGAACAATCGCAACAAGCGGCACATCAACTCAACAATCAACAAAATGACGCGCGTAAAATACGCAAATCACCGGAATTTCAACCGATGCCCAATCTCACACCTGGCGCCATACTCAGAGAACGCAGTTTTGTGCGCACCTCCAATCAACAGGTAGGCAAATGCAATTAATTTCATATACATATAGTAAGTTGATTTTGAATGGAAAACACATTCTCGAGGTATTATGAATACATAACACAAATTTTTGTAGACACATCTGCATATGTTTATACATACTTGTATATATGAGTTTGCTTCACTTTCGAAATTTGTGCAATTTGTGTGATTTAGGTATTTCGAATACATTTATTTTAGAGAACGTTAGTCTCATTACCGCAAAATTTACCGAATATAAACATTATGCATGAGGTTATGTTTCATTTATTTCTCTGAGTACTTATTCCACAAGGTGGCTAAAAGTACCATCAATCGATCCGTTTCGATTCGAGCTATTCACCTTTAGGTCTCATATAAGGCATGTTTTAGACTGTAAACCTTCAAGCCTCAAAACTTAGAGTAGAGTAGAGTAGAGTAAAGAAGCGTCGGTGGTCTTATATTGCTGTAGTGTGGACTACGTGAAAATGAAGTAGTTCGTTCTATAAAACATGCTGAAGCTGTAACGAGCAACTGTATCCATGAAAAGTCGTTAGTTGTAGTACATATATAGTGTTGTGTGCAATATTCTTTATGTTAACTTACGTAATGTTGAGTAGCGGTGGATAGCAGGCCAATGATTTTTCAAGAAAAATAGTGGTTTGGTTAGATAATGTACAAGTTCCGTGTTCCTAAGCGGTAAGAAAATAATTTTATTTGTCACTTACTTACTATAAATGTTATCTAAAATACTTATTTGAATATGAAGTGATCTCAGATTGATTTCCTTGACGCTTTTAGTCTCTTCTAGGTATGGAAAACAGGTATAGTAGTAATCAACAAAGTATTGACTGTCTTACGCTTTAATATTTTCGACCTTTCTGGTAATTTGTGAATTTCATCTCAAAAGCACTGCGACAGCTTCGTGGCCAAGAATAAATCAAAACAATTTTTGATACCCTCATTTTTGATTCTCATGTGAATCGTATTTCAGTGCGGAAGTTCTTTACCAATCGGAACAAATAGTAGTCAGAAGGGCTAAGTCTGGGCTGTAAGGCCAGCAAAACTCCCCAGTTTCTGATTTGCAAATAGCTCTTAACCAGTCTTTCAACAGCGTTGTTATTAATGGAATTATTATTGCCCCGTCAACTGACAAATACCGAGTGTTTTTGGGCAATCGAAATTTGAAGAGCTGTTTCCGGTAGCGTTCCCCATTTCGGTTTCAGCCGATATTAGAAACGCAGCTCATCTTCTGATCCCATCAAATATAGAGCACGTCATAAACATGCGGCTTTGCCTTTAATTTCATATAATTTTTTGCGCTTAGGGGCTTCTTTTTACAGCATTTAATCAGCATATAAATGGGTCTTTCAACTTTTCTTAGCGTCAATTTATATAGCACACTCTTTGCTTGCCTTTAAATGTATCCAGCAAACAACTTTTGGAATGTTCGCTCAGCCCCACAAAGTACGATGACTTCGCCTGAGCTTTTGTTCATGTTAAAGTAATGATGAAGAACATCCTGTGAAAACACTTTCTCTGGCACATGTCGTTCTTTATGCTTCAAATGTATGAGATGTAATGGAAAAGACGCATAAGGACAATAGGTCTCCAACGCAGGAATACTGGAACAATGGAATAATAATAAAGTTATTCCATCGTTTGGTAAACTGCACGATTGTATTCGACTTAGTCTTGCTATTGCTTTCCAAGTTCCATCATTAGGTTTAGTCTTATTTTGGCAATATATAGTACATCTACTTTATTAGTCTGAGAGCCTTTAGTCTCCAGATTCACTTACTGGAATGCAATAGTTCTTGTGACTAAAACATTTTTATTTGAAAAGTTATTTTCACAAAATTTGACCCAAATTATTAGCCAAGGCATCGCTATAAGTTTCAAATCAATCAGAAATTTGTTCATAGTTTTAAAATCCTTAATTTATTCTTCAAAATCTATGTCGTCTCCCTCAAAGTAATCCCCATGACCTCAATACACTTGTGCCAACGTTTTCTCCAGTCCTCGAAAGAGTTTTTAAAATCAATTACCAGAATATCCGTTTAATGTCTTCAAATGACTCAAAGCGGTTTCTTCGGAGTGAACATTTGAGTTTGCTGAATAGCTAAAAGTTACACGGAGCTAAATGAGGTGGTTGCGGCACGATATTGGTTGAAAATTTGGGAAAAAAGTCACGAAGAATCAATGCAGTATGCAACGCTGTTTATTTGTGGTACAAAAATCAAGAGTTTGCGGCATAATACTGAAATAGTATTCTTTGTTGACAGTTTGACCGGTCGGAAGGAATTCGGAGTACACCACACCTCGATAATCGAAGAAAATTGTCAACATAACCTTTATTTTTGGCCTGCTTTGACGTGTTTTTTTCGGATTCAGCTCACGAAATTTGATTCCCCCACAAAATTTAATGGAACTTCATTGCTGAATAATCTCATTGTAAAAATTGCCAAATGCACTTTATGTACTTCAGAAAGACAGGAGTATACTAAACACTGTGTAATTTGGACGAATGGGTTTCTACGCGAAATTTAAATTAAAAAGTCTTCTTATTTTTTGCTTACAGTATAGCATATAACTGTCGTAAAACTGATCGGTTAAACACAAGTACTAGTATGAAAAGCCTTTCATATGCAAACGTATTTTGCAGAGATTGTTATCCAAAGAATTGCTACAATCTGCGATCAAATCGGATCCTATACCTTATAGCTGCCATTCCAACCGAAAAACTGTTTTTATTAAAATATTAAATTATGTACCATTAAGCTTATAAATTTAACAAAAGTTGAAGTTTTTTAAATAGTGTATTATAAAATCTGATACAAAGAATATTCAAATTATTTACTCCTAACTTCCTTTACAGAATATCAACAAAAGGCGCAGTCTCGCTTTCAATGTACAAACTGGTGCAAATCAACACGGGCAAATGCGTGGAAAACCTGCTATAGACATCTATAGACCACCGAGTAAGTATGAATCTCTTAACAGGTTTAGCAAGCTTATACTAAATGTGTTCTTTAGAAATAACCAGATATAATAATAATGCCAATGAAAAATTAAGTTGCAGTACTTTAGTGCTAAAGTATTAAAAAAATTAAAATCTCATTGGTTCACATACGTCTCCCCTTATAAAAGCTTCTTTTCTTTACTGCTTCGTGAGGCTGTAGAAATTTAGAAAGAAGGGTGACTCAAGACGAAAATAGGTATTATACATTTTAGGGGTTAACTGTAAACGTTTATAGCCGCTAATCAGAGATATTTCTTTGTTTTTAATTGGTTATGTTAAATTTTCAGTACATTTAAAATAAAGTAGATCTTCATCATCAAATCGATACGACAAAATTTACATGAAATATTGAGCTTACAGTTAATGGTAAGAGTCTCTACACAAATTTTTAATAAGTCATCTAATTTGCAGCAATTTTAATATATGTTAAGAAATAATTTTGAGCGCTTGGAAAATTTTTGCAATGATAAGTTGAGAAAGGTACCATTGCTTGATGTCACATAAAATCTGTGGGTTCAGGCCTTAAGAAACGGTACATTACAATTAATTGATTGTTGGTTAGCTAAATTTGTCTTCTGGAGTTTAGTTCGATCCATGATATATAAATTTGAAAAATCGAAGACCCCCAAAACGAACTTTTTATTTATTATGTATTGTATATAAGGACCTTGCGCTATAGCTTTTTAGACTCACCCAACATTAATCTACAACTCTAATGCTTTCTTCTTATGCCAGGCGTTTTCGTTTTTAAAAGCTTCGCTAACTTAAATAGTGTCAACTCCAAACGGCCTCGAATGCTTCAGCTGTTACAATGCATGTGCTCCATTTTTCGAAATTCTCTTCAAAATTGAATTACCGACACTTTCTTAATCGAAGCATTTTTCCTTTCTGTATTTTTCCGAAATTTCACACCATTTGCATACCGCATCCCACCCATCTACGAAAACGTACTATCTGTGTATATTATACTCGTTTGTACAATTTACCACAATAATCGAATGCAATTCGAAATGTGTTTGTGGAAAAAAAATCTAATCTAAACGCATGAAATACCCAGATGTTCGCAATGATGGCGGCTCTTCACCGGCAACCTTAAACAGGTTAAACATTAATGCGCAGGAGTTCCAAATGGGTAGTACGAATGCCACGCGCACCACACCTCCACGTGGAGATGCAAATAGGGCTGGAGATAGTCGGTAAATACTGCCTGTCGCAAGGCTTTGCTAATAGAATTTCGCTTTCGATTTTCCATTTACAGAACTTAACTTCAACCTACAACATTCTTCCAGTTCATCGGCGGTTATTTATCCAACGGCGACTTCACCTCAAGGTTTAGTACCACAATCGAAATCATCGGTAGCACTGCATCAGCAAATGCAATATATGGCAGCCACAAATGCGATGGCCAATCGACGACAGGCGGGTCTCTCCCTGGGCAGTATGCCGATGACAGCGAACCCGATCGGCAACAAAATGCATCACGTCGGCGCTCATCGACCCATTTTGGTCACACATTCACATCCGTTGGCCGTGAATCGGTTTTCGGGTGGTGTGTCACAACAAATACCACTAATTAACTCACCATCCAGTGGCAATATATTACATGTATGTATAATACGCTTTATTAGTTACTTATATCGAATATTATTATGAATTAAATAAATGTATATTTACAGCAAACAGCGAATACGAATCGTGTGAAATTCGCCAATGAACCACACAAACATCACAGCCATAAGAATGGACAAAATCATCTTAGTCACGACTATCAACAACAGCAACAACAATTGAATGCCATGTCACAATATGCCGCCGCCAATGGCATAAGCGATTCATATATAAATGTGAGCCCGCTACAGCGTTCAAAATCTTTGTCTTCTGCGGACGCATTAACACGCGGCATTGCAGGCCTTGGGTTGGCTTTGGGCAACGAGGTGACGGACATCGGTCAATTCAGCCCTGACATACAGGCATTGATCGACACAGCTTTAGACGATCCGAATAAATTGAATTCGCGCGCTCTTATGGAACTGACGTCACACTTCATTAAACGTGCCGTTGAGGGCCGCCGCTATGCTTTGCCCATCTCACGTCTCTGTCTAAATATTATAGCCAAGGAGCAGAAAGAGACTTTCTTGGAAGCCCTCTTGAATACGTGCCGACAGTGGTATCAGGAGCGTGAAAAGGTAAATAAATTCTACATTTATTTGATCGTAGCTACCAAGTTGTTAAAAACAAGCAAGGAAGAGCTAAGTTCGGGTAAAACCGAACATTGAATATATTCAAGTACATATGGCCTGTTAGTTATATGGGGCCTAGGGCGAGTTTTTACCTAATTTTATGCATAATAAGCACAAATATTAACCGTTATAAGAAAAACACGCACTCTCAATTTTATTAAGATAACATCTTGACCGATATACGAGTATGCCGTATAAAGTCACTAGGAAATTGGAAAATCTTTTCATTAGGAAGTATTGATCCCACTCAATCCATTTGTCGTACACAGACATACAACTATCAGGAAAGAATTCTTAATTTGACACAATGACCTATATTATCGGTGAAAAGACAACTATAGGTACTGGGCTCCACATATTCGGTATCTAAGGACTTGAACATTTTTTTTAGACTTAGACAATAGGAGTTTCTGATAGTTCTTTGGCCCTTTGTTTGCCCTTTGGAAATCTACAAGGTTTGACAATTAAGTAATGAGACTATTTTATTGCCGCGCTTGTGGTAAACCTGTGACCTTGAAATTCCCTTTCCCTTTTTCCGGCATCCCTCTCCTCTCCATTGATATACATATGTACCATCGCTCTAGCTTGTTTAATTCGCCTGCTGCGTCAAGTTGAGTAGACGTGTGTTTGTAGTGCTCGTCACGAAAATGGAAAAACGAAATCAAGAGCAAGGCGTCGCGATAAAATTTTGCGTCAGATTGGGCGAAACAGCTTCGGAAACGTACGCTAAAATTGTAAGAGTGTATAGTGGTAGTGCTCTTAGTCGCGCCATAGCTCACAATGGTTGTCTCACCGCGCCCCCCGCCCGAAAAAAGCTCGCATGAGCAAGTCGAAGGTGAAAACGATGATTATTGCCTTTTTTGATAGCAGTGGAATCGTCCACAAAGAATCCGTTCCACCGGGGAAAATTGTGAATCAAGTCTACTATTGCCAAGTACTCGAAAGATTGCGAAAACGATTTAACAGGGTGCGCCCAGACATCGCTCGTAACTGGATCCTTCATCACGACAACGCGCCGTGCCACACCACCCTCAGCGTGTCCCAGTATTTGGCCTCTAAAGGGATCGCCGTGTTGCAACAGCCGCCTTATTCGCCCGACATGTCGCCCTGTGACTTTTTTGTTTCCTAAAACAAAATCGGTGGTCAAAGGAACCCATTTTGAGTCATCCAGGCGGCCGTACTCGCGGACATCCCAGTCGAAGCGTTCCAGAAATGTTACGAAGCATGGAAAACGCGCTGGAATCGCTGTATAGCTGCCCAAGTGGACTACTTTGAAGGGGATGGCAGAGTTGTAGAATAATTTTCAAATATACTGTTTTTATGGAATCAGTCTCATTACTTAATTGTCATACCTCGTAGACTATAATAAAGAGTGCGCTCTGGTAACCTTTACCTTTTTGGTACGCCTTTCGGATTTCTTTCTCTTCTAGCGTTGTCCCTCTCCTTTAGACGCCAGTGTACTTTAGTTGGTATTCATGGCTGCTCTAGAGGTGGGGGTTCCGTATTTATACTATTAGTCCTTTGACTGGTACATCCGGGAACACTCTTAATCGTCTCTTAACTGGAGGAAAGGAGAGTGTCTTCAACGATCTCCGTTAGGGATCCTAGAGTCCTATAGGTCATTATTGTCCGCTGAATACCTTGGCTTACCGTGCTGCTGTTATGGGTATTCTCATACTTCCACAATAGGAATTCGGAGTAAAACCGAAGCTTTATTCGTCCATATTCCTATTGCGGCAATTATGAGGTGTCTCTCTTACTTCATAAAAGTAATAAGTGTACCCATTACTATTAGCTAAGCCCCGTCGGCCACGGCAAGGCCACCAACGCTGAAGGAATTTTTAACAACAATATATTTTTTCTCTTTCAGTTACTATACTCCATACAAGGCATGAAATCGCCATCCCGTCTACGCTTCACCGCTTTCATGGCTTTCCTTACCGAAATGTTCTGTCAGCTTAAGCGCCGTCAATTACAACTTCGTACTCAACGTGAAGGTGCACCGCCGCCATTGGTCTTACTGACGTTACTATCCAAATGCTGCGAAGACTGTGTCAAGCCACCTGTGCGTTCGCTGTCCGAGGTGAGTATCCATCATAATAACTTGGTAAATTGGTTATAAGTTAAGTCAAAATATAAAGATAAAGGTTAAATCCTGAAACAATTTCAATACGGTAAAGAAAAATATACACAATGTACAACAATAAAACTTTCTGAAGCTATTCGCCTCCTTTCGATACTTTAATTTACGTCTTCATAATTTACGAAGTTCAGTATTGAACATTTTGAAAATCTGAATTTATAATATAAAAAAGTAAACATAGGGTAGTACCTACACACGTACTATTGTGAACGGCTTCCAAAGGCTTTTATTATCAATCTTAAATGTATGAAGCTTTAAATTAAGATTGAATAACCAAACTTCGTGTCAATCTTAGAGCGGGCAAGATGTCAACGGTTTTTCGAAATTTAATAGACGCTTAATATCTAATTTTCATACTTCATCCAGTCCCTTGAACTTGCACATGTCTAAGATGCCTAAGCCGAATTCCTGTAAAGGCATACCTACTTTCCTGCACTTTCTTCTCTGGCGCAATGCGATGTGGGATTATTGCTTTAATTACCTTTTGGCTATCGATGTATGTATATATTGATGTCCATTATATCGTTTCCAGCGTTATTACCTATCCCATCAGCTTTCCTAACTCCAAAGACTTCTGCCTTGAACATATTGTTGTTGCCTGAAACATAGCTCTAGCTTCACACCATTTTTGATCCGTGCGTGTAGATGTTAAAAATTTCGCTTGTGGGTCACATAGTCCTTCGCCATCTACCTTCTTTTAGTGTGACTTGAAACTTTCTCACCAAGCTAAACCGATTCCCTGCTTATCGAGCTATGTATTAGCTATTGTATGTAGCTATTGTAATGTTAGTTGGTGTCATGCTGCGTAACCTTTCTATTGCAGCCTTTAAAGTGGTTCTTAGTGACCACTTTATGAAAAGAGCAGTGGGACGCTGCATTCGCTCCAACGGTTTCCTGTATAAGATTTTACTGGCAATGGTTCACCACACCAAAGCACTGTAAAGCAAGATTGGCTTGATTAGTGCTATGTAACACTAATGCAGAAGGGTAACTGATAGTCTCCATGTTGACGCTTTCATCTTTTATATGGGTAGAGAGCACCACTATCATTTTTCACTTTCCCTCTTCCACATTGACTTTCCATACCAGTTTGTTATCCATAGTTACTGTCAGGTACTTGATATGATCCTTGGTAGTTAACTCTACCGTTCAGACTTGGGGGTTTCTATGACGGCATCTTGTACCTCCTTGTAAAGAGTACTATTTCCACCTTACCGGCATTTACCTCTAGGCAAGCGGACATTGCTAATTGGTGTGTGACTTGAGCGCTGTTCATCACGCTAACAATTGTGCATAAGAACTTTCCCATCATTAGTTTAGCTACATATCGTCTATGCATATCAGTTTGAGTGCTCTTACGTCAAATTTATATCATATTTGATTATTAAACGAAATTTTACATTGTTCTTTTTTTTTTGCAGATCGAATGCCTTT
The DNA here is from genome assembly GCF_023373825.1 of Bactrocera dorsalis. Classification (NCBI taxonomy): domain Eukaryota; kingdom Metazoa; phylum Arthropoda; class Insecta; order Diptera; family Tephritidae; genus Bactrocera; species Bactrocera dorsalis. Next base: position 28,074,315 of record NC_064303.1, on the reverse strand, counting down.
TCTATGTTCTAACCTGTATCGGTCAAGATATGGAATTGCAGCTGCCGCAACAATTGGAATTGCTATTGTCGCTGGTGCGTGATGCTTTCTTGAATGCAAGTGACGCCGCACCGGCCATTCGTCGCACCTTATTGCAATTAATTGAACTACAAGCATCACACTGGCAATTGCCCGGAAACACTGTCTTATACTACTATCCATCGGCAAAGTAGTGAAAAGGCCAACACCACTCACAACTCAACTCAACTACCACTTGAACCAGACTCAACTTTTGTTCGCACTCGTCTTGAAACTGAAACTCCTCAGTGCGCCGGACGCTGCGCAGCGGCTTCGTGTTCACGCAATCATTTCAATTTTTATTATGTACTCATACACTGTATGTGGCACTTTACTGTTAGATTAATAATTATACATACATACATATATGTATGTAGCTGCAGTTGTGCCTTTTATTATATTTATTTTATTATGGAATAAGATATGAATGAATATTTTTTGTGAAAGCATTTATTGAAAATGATGCAAATTGTATTAAAAAAGCTAAGCGCCTGCACTGACTGGCCAAAAGCCTCTAGAAAAGCCAACATAAGTAGTAAATTATAGGCTGAAACTATGCACATACATATTAATCGTAATTTCTGAAACGTACTAACCCTTAAGAAAGTCTGTCATAACACAGATACAGCCACATGACGGAAATAAAATTTCATTGGAAAAAAATTTATACATTTTCATTGTTTAGGAAAGAACGCAATATTTTTTTAATTTGTGTCAGTAAGTTTTAGAACATTTACATACATACACATAAATCATATATAGCGAACCTATACATTATAATTTCCTAATTGTTTTTCGTCTGTGAACCTTTATACATTTAACAAAAAAATTAAATTTATTTATTTTCCATAATCGTACTCCTATAATTAAATTTAGTTTCTTATGTGTAGAAAGATAGAGAAGCTCAAATTATTTATAAAAAAAACATAATTGCACTGCACACTCGTATACAAACCTTACAAAAATATTATAAAAATATTTCTCTAAGGAAAAAAGTATAAAAATTACTTCTTTATTTAATGCACGTGAAAAATGTTTAACAAATAAAAATTAAGAAAAAAATAAACTTTAAATACTAGTCAGAGAACAAGAAACCAGCGGTACTTTTCTTTAAGAAACACTCGGGAGTAATTAATACTACTTCACTCTCTAACTAACAGATCTTCTTCTTCTTCCTTAGTAGCGTAGACACTGCTTACGCGGTTATAGCTGAGTTAACAACAACGCGCCAGTCGTTTCTTCTTTTTGCAATTCCGCGCTAATTCGCGATACCAAGCGCAGCCAAGTACTGCCCCGGCGTGTACTGCGTCGAATACTTCAGAGCTGGAGCGTTTTCATCCATCAAACTACAGATCTAGTCAGCGTAGCCGCTGTCTCTTAATTCACTGAATAATGCCATGTCGTCTTATAACTCATTACAGCTCTCGTTTTCATCGAATGCGATATTCGCCGTTGCCAATGCGCAAAGAAAAATAAATCTTCCGTAAAACCTTTCTCTCGAAAACTCGTATATAGCAGGACGGGAATAATGAGTGACTTATAGAGTTTGGTCTTTGTTTCGTCGAGAGAGGAAGCTTTACTTCTCAATTGCTTAGCACAGTCGGAGAAGTAAACACCATGATTGGGCAAGAGTTATTCTGCGTTGGATTTCGACGCTGACATTGTTGTTGGTGTTAATACTAGTTATTATTTATGACTTCGAAAGTTATGACTGTCAAACAAGTGATGTGGGAGCCAAGTCGCGAGTGTGACGACTGTTTGTTTTGATGATAGAAGATATTTATTCTTGCCCTCGTTCACGAACCGAGACCCACATTTGCTTCGCTTTATTGTCCAATTTGGAGAAAGCAGAACTAACAGCGTGCATAAAGGCCAACTCCTTTTTCATACTGTCTAAGCAGCTTTAAAATCGACGAAAAAGTGTGTGTCGATCCTCTTTTACGCGTCTTTTTTTCCAAAATTAGTTGTTGATTTTCCAGGTCAAGACCCACACTGATAAGGTCCAATAAGTTTGTTGACAGTGGGTTTTAATTCTTCACACAATACGCTCGATAAAACCTTATAGGCGATGTTGAGGAGCTTTATCCCACCGTAGTTGGCGCAGATTGGGTGGTCTCCCTTTTTGTGAATTGAGCAGAGCACACTTAAATTCCAACCGTTGGGCACGCTTTCGCTCGACTATATTCTACAAAGAAGCTGTGAGTTGTTGTCGATTGTAACATTCGAAGTAGGCAGTCTGTTTTCCTCATACCGCTGAGACCGCTGGTTTGGATATAACTATACTATATGTACATTAAACTTAGTAGAGGTCGGGGCCACGCTCACGTTTTCAAATTACTCGCCACAGGTGCCCCTTGCTACTGCAATCCACTGTGCCAATTGACAGTTCCATATCTTTTTTAAGTACTTAGTTATAACACTTTATAAGTTTTCCTTTATTGACGTTTTGTGGGCGTGACAGTGGTCCGATTACACCCACCTCCGAACTAATCCTTACTTTTTGCAAAGGTACATGTATTCAAAGTTTCATTACGATATCTCAATTTTTACTGAAGTTACAGCTTGTACGGACGGACGGACGGATAGTCACTCGAACTCAACTCTTCTCATCATCCCGATCACTTATACATATACATATGTACGAGTACAAAACCCTTTATCTAACTCGATTAGTTTTAGGTGATACATACAACCGTTAGATGAACAAAACTATTACTGGTATGTAGCAACTGTTTGTAAGAGTATAACAACGGTACCTAGTTGATAAAACTGAATTTGATATGTATACGTACTCATTTTTTTGTGTGTGTTTTGTTTTTTTTTTTTGCTGCTAAATTTTTTTTAATTTTTTGCAATCGTTATTTTTTTCAGCAGGTTAAAAGCTGAAATACATTTTTGAAGTTATACTTCTTATACGACGCCGGAAAAGGTTGCGATAGATTCTGGTTGCGCAACCTTCCATATAAAAAGTAACGCAAAGTTGCGCAACCTCGCTTCCATCCATATGAATGTAACGCAACCTTGTCCTGCGAAGATGTGCGCTAGCAGCAAGCGAGCGGTGACAATCGGCGATCGTTTGTTCGTTTCTTTCGCACAGCTCGCGGATCAACCTAACACAACAACATGTTCCATGCTTATTGCTGTGTTGTTTTTTGTAGAACAATGTTTCAATTTTTGGTTGGTGACATATTCACATGTGTGTGCATATGTATGTTTGTATGCTTGTGCATTATTGAAGTTTATACTGTTTTTTCTTTTTCTTCGTTTGTCTTTCATTTCTGCGAATTCTCAACTATGTTACGATGTTTTGTTTGAAATACTCTACGTTGGCCTTTCAGAATCACACAGAATCATTTCTGTGCTTTTGGAATCAGATACTAATAAATATTTTTTTTTTTATTACTAATAGAAAATAAATTTATCGCAGCAATATACATAAAACATTATGATAATATTGCTGTGATACAAATTTAATTTCTATTAGTAAGCAAAAAATTACAATAATAAAGTTATTAAGACTATAACTTTCGCAGGGCATCACAGCAATGTTATGTATAATGTATATACATATTATGCATATGTATTGCTGTGATAATATTTATTGCGAAAGCAAATGTTCTACAAAGTAGGTATATTCTATACTTAAACAAAATTATTAGAAACCATTGTATGTTTCTTGCATGAATACCGAATCAATCATACTTAAGTCAGCGCAACCTAATTGTCAATGGTGGTGTTGGTGGTAAGCGCTTGGAAGGTCAAGATGCTAACACAGGTTCCCCAGGTTCGAATCCCGACAGAGAATAACATTTTTAATTTTTTGCTTTTAACATCGGCGTATATACTATAAAAATAAATATTTTTCTTTATTTTAATTTCTATTAGTAAGAAAAGATTTATTTGTATAGTATACGATTGTTAAAAGGCATACATCTTCTATCCTATCTTGTGTATCTGCACATGCTCATGATTTTTTTTTTTTTTTTTTTTTTTTTTTTTTTCCGAGGAGGAAGCATCGAAAGCCTGACCCCAGTCAGGTGATGGAACTTTAATCCAAACTAAACCCTCCTACACCGCCCTGTACCGTTCCCCCCGGTAACACCGTCAAGTTTACGTCGGGAGGATGGTTTGAGTTTGAGTGACACTCATGGCGTACGTGATGGTCAAAATGCATTCAGTTACAAGTTGCATTTACTTGGCACGCCACCTCTGTTTGGTCTAATAACCCCCCTTGTACAGGATTGTTTCGTCGCCAACCCTTCCCGTCACGTCAATGTTAGTGTGTTTGGGTCGTGGTTTGGCTGTTTGTCAGTTAACAGCATTTAACAGCTCTCTTGTCCGCCGCTGTTCCAGTTGCCAGTATTTAAAAGCTCCAGATCAAGAGAAGCAAAAGCTTCTTAGTAAAGTTTTACCTCTGCTTGTGGTTATTTTGCATCCCCACTCGATAGCCCAGGCATTAAAGTCCCCAGCTATTATAATTTTGGTCTTGCATCTGGCATCGGCCACTAGGTTGTCGCTAATACTCTTGTATTCTTCGTCGCTAGAGGCTTGGAGGTAAGTAGCAGCTGTATATATTAATATTAATTGATAGTTGTTACGAACAAACCATCTGAAGAGAAAGGGCTATTCCAGCTGCGCAAAGTTTGGATTGGCATTTCCATATTAGCCGCTTTCTTTGACGAGGTGTCACTTGTCCCAGGTTACGCCTTGTCCGATTTTGTATGGTTCATTAGTAGAACCACATCAATTTGCTTTCGGCAACTGACTGTTTCAATAGTCGTGTGGTGCTGCTTGGCAATGGTTTTTGCGTTCAGTTGTAAGAAACCTCATGTGACCTGCTGAGCTGCTTTCTTGTTATCGGCACCTGACAACGCTTCCTGTAAAGTGCTCAATTTCTTTTGTTCCGGCTTTCAAGCAGAGCAAACATTTTGGTTTGTTGTTGCAATCCTTTGCCTGGTGCTCCTCTTTCGCATCACATCTCCTGCAGAGTCTGGATCTGTCCTGTTTGTGCATGTTTTTGCCGTGTGGTTAGTAGTCGAGACATTTAAAGCATCGCTGTGGTGCCTATATTCTCGTATACGGCAGCTTTACCCAACAACTTTCAGCTTTCTAGTCACTAGCAGCTGTCTAGCTGCTTCAAATCGGGAGTTTAATGAGTGCCGTTTGGGTGTCTCCATAGGACTTTCTTAAGCTCTTTGATTGACGAGATTGTCAGCTCAGGGTTTCCTAATTCCCTTTGCAGGGCCATAAAGGACTTCTTCCTTGGTTTTTGACTTCATCAAGGTCTTTGCACTCAATAGAATCTCCTGGGTCAGCAGCTTAATGTGCCATGCTCATATGAGTGTATGTATACGCATGTGCGCGCATTGACTTGCATGTTCATACATTCATAATATACTGTATATGTACATAATATTTTGATACATTGCCGAACAAATAATCACAAGCATACAAACATACATATGCGTACACCATATGAATTTGTCACCAACAAAAAATTGATCTTCACAAAGTCAATCCGGTAGCCAAATTTTGGCGAAGAACAAAAAAGAAGAGAGAGCTATAAACGCTGCAATATTCTCTTCCGCAACGAAGAGACGGAACTGAACTTTTTCTTTCTGAGTCAAAATTCATTCATTTAGACTTTTGCTTTAAGATTCTTCATTTTATGTCGCATAATAAATTTATAAAATGTTGGAATTTAAGTTTTCTAGTTTTCTTCATACAAAATGATATATGCCATTTCTTAATATCACTAAGAGAGTATAACTTTATCCGCGCGTAGGGCTCACGCTCCGACGCACCTTTTTTTTTTGACAAAAAAGCACGACCAGGAAATTTGTAATTTAATCCCATGTCAATGACTATTTGAAACATTTCAATATATTTTCTATATATTTTGCTAAGTTGATAGGACTATCCTTAATTACTATGCCAAAAATGCGATCCGTTTACCAGTTTGTTTACAGCAGCTGCTTAAGTCGGTACACCTCAGTAGTGCGTTGTGATTTTAACAAAGGGTTAAAATATCGAGCAAAGAATTTGCTTCAAATTTTATATTTCTAACCAAATTTCGTGTGCGAAAGCGTTGCGAATTTTGAAAAGGGTTTACGGTGATCCAGCTTTATAAAAAGCCTACGAGTGGTACAAAGCCTTCAAAGACGGTGGAGAGATCGTTGAGGACATGTCCCGTTCTGGACGACCAACGACCTCTTCAACTGATGAAAATATTAAAAAAATTAAACATCTCCCTGTACAAGTTTTTTTTAGTTCACTGCATATTTTTTCAGGTGATATATGTAGATGGCCACCGATAAAATCGTTAATGAGTTAAAAGGTTAAAGGCAAGCACATACAACTTTAATTTCGAAAGTAAAAAAATTCAATTTACTTTAAAAATTAACAGCGTTATTACATATGTATGTACAAAATTAATTATACGCCTAAAATATACTACTGAATAAAAATAAACTATGTATAAGCAAAATAATTAGGCGAAATAATTTTCGCCTACTTACTTGCCAGCGCCTAAGTAAATCAACAAAGAAACACGGCCAATTTTTTTTTTAATGGAAAATTGCAATTTGGAGCGGACATGTTTGCATACTTACTTTCATTAACATTTTGTTATTTTATTACAGGAAGAACACGCCAAAGCTGTTGAAACGGAAAGCCACATACGCAAATATGCATGAGCGAAAGTCATATTTACAACAGTAAACAAAAATATACAATTTTATAAACATAGTTTTATTTAAGTATATTATAATAGTTTTGTGCTAATTTTACACTATAACCAGCGAAAAGTTGTGATAAATATACATAGCTAAGTACGAATATTAAATGCTTCGAAGTGGGAAATGCTTTAGGTGAGCCAACTTGGTTGAGGAAGTGTATCGATGGGGATGCAACCAAGCGTTTGGTGCCTGGCTGTTGATAGACATGCGATTGGATTTTGGTATGCGCACATACATAAGTATATGTATGTACATATATTTCTTTCTATGTGTCAGTATTTGTAGCAATACAAACGCCAATGTTATATAAAAAAACCGCCGTACTGAAAAGCGTTATGGTTTCGATAAGCGCTAAAATCACTTTCAGTATGACTTAACAAACGTTGAAATGCATATGCACTTACATAAATAGCAGTAGGTATATTGCATATTATCGATGTCATGCGTGTGTATGCCTAAAAAGCGCAAGCGCATGCGCAACATATAAACTGGAAAACTATTGAAAATACAACGCGAACGCTAGAAAATCGCAAATATGTATGTAGATGTGTTTATGTGTATAGGTGCTTATAACCGACGCGGTAGGAGTATGCATATATGTATGTGTATACATGTATGCGTATACAAGTATGCATTTGGCGATAAATCAAACACGACGGGCTAGAGCATTTGCCTTGCACTTGAGCTTAACGCCAACTAAATTACATATACACATATGTATGTAAGTACAAAAAAACTCCACAAAGTTACGCTAGAGCGAAGTGCGTGTTTGGCGCGCTACACATACATACATTCGCCCACACACACACACATATATATATATATATGTATATATCTTTTAGGCGTTGCAAGGAATTAATTGTTCTACTTTTAAGCGGATTCGCAATGTTGGCGCAATATCCAACGTTGGTTATAAATAACGAAATGATGTGCAACACGTCAAACAGTTTGTATATCGGCAGCAAGGCGTCAAGTACTTTTTCGTGCAAAGTGGATTATTTTTCGAAGTAAACACACATACATATGTATGTAATAACGGCGAACTAACAACGCGCTCACTCACTTGGATTAAACAGTTGCAGACGCGGCAAGCATCACACGCAAGGATAATATGGACCCGCAGCCATCGATTGTAATTACAACCGATATTCAAATCACGAGAGATCCCCTACTTTTATTTTTTTCATCCCCACAGCATCAACATCGACAGCGCCGACTACGACCGCTGCTTTTGCTCTTTTTCCTTTGCTACTTCGCGAGCAGCCAAGCTAAAAGGACTACACGTCGCCTGCCGCGCGATGAGGTACACGAATATGCGATACATCACTACAACTATGCCGAACGTGACGTGGAGGAACCGAGCGGCAGCGTAGCAGATTTGCATGCGGATGAATCGAGACGCGTGGAAGTTCAGGTGCCTTCACCGAATGGCAGCAATAATGGTGGCACAACACGGGACAAGCGTGGCACCAAGAAAATTCGACACATCGTGCATTTGGTTAAAACGGCACAGCAGAAGCGAAAGAAGCCATTAACAACACCACGAAATAATAACCAACAGTATCGTCAGCAAAATGCAGTTGATGGTGATACGAAACCACATCACACTTACGAAGAGGTCCATGAGCATATTATGGAGCCAGCAGAAGCGGACGAGTCCGCGCAAAAGTCTACCTATGTGCCTTCGTCAGCGCATGCACAAACGTCCGGTTCTAAAACGAAAGTACATACGCAAAAGGAACCGCTGTCAGAGGCATCTTCGAATAGCTATGCCACGCATGCTCTTCTCAAGCCACATTCGGTGAAAATGGCGCAGCAGAAGAAAAAAATCCCACTGCCGACAACAAGAGCCAATAACCGGCATCAAAATGCATATGAAGGTGATACAAAACCATACCACAACTACGAAGAGATGCATGAGCATGTGATGGAGGCAGCAGAAGAGCAGGAGTCTGCCCAAAAGCCTACATATGTGGCTTCGTCAGCGCATGCACATACTACGTTCGGTTCTAAAGCGAAAGCCCACGCACAAAATGAACCGCTACCAGAGGCAACTTCGGATAGTTATGCTACGCATGCTTTTCTCCAACCACCAGAGGAACCGCAAGATGAACCACACATGAGTAGCACGGAGCATCATGAACATGAAATTCACGAGGAAGAGGAGCATCATCATGTTGAGAAAATTAAGGTGAAGCATCATCATCACCATCATCATCATAATCATGTTAAGGAAATCATTAAAAAAGTGCCCGAACCATATCCTGTCGAGAAGATCGTACATGTGCCTGTAGAGAAGATAGTCGAAAAATTGGTACATGTACCCAAACCTTATCCGGTAGAGAAAATTGTTGAGAAAAAGGTACCATATCCGGTAGAAAAGATTGTCGAAAAGGTTGTTGAAAAGAAGATACCCTATCCGGTAGAAAAAATCGTCGAAAAGATTGTGCATGTACCGATTGAAAAGATTGTGCATGTGCCAAAACCGTATCCTGTCGAGAAAATTGTCGAGAAAAAGGTACCGTATCCAGTGGAAAAAATAGTTGAAAAGATTGTTGAGAAAAAGGTACCATATCCGGTTGAAAAAGTTGTCGAGAAAGTTGTACATGTGCCGAAACCATATCCAGTCGAGAAAGTGGTTGAGAAAGTCGTAGAGAAAAAGATTCATGTACCTGTTGAAAAAATTGTCGAGAAAGTTATACATATACCCAAACCATTTCCGGTAGAGAAAATTGTTGAAAAGATAGTGCATATACCAAAACCATTCCCAGTGATAAAGCACATACCATATCCAGTCGAAGTGAAAGTACCCGTGCACATCGAAAAGCCGGTGCCATATCCAGTGGAGAAGAAAGTACACGTACCTTATAGAGTCGAGGTGGAAAAGAAGGTGCCGGTACCCTATAAAGTGGAAGTGGAAAAGAAAGTGCCTGTTTTTATACATACGCCACATGCGTCTCATGAGCCCTACAAGTTCGAACACCACGAACACGAGCACAAAGACGATGCACACGAGCATCATGAAGAGAAACACGATTACGAAGAACACAAACATTTTGAACATCATGACCTTTCCGGATATCCCACCAATCAAAATGCTAATTACGCCAAGTTACAACAACAGCAACCTAGGCATATAACAAATGGCGCTAAAGCTGTGTTAGCTAAAGCGCATACACCCGCAGCGGCTGCAGCGATACGCGCCGAACTGCTGCATCAGCAAGTACAAAACTTTGGATATAAAATTGCTACCAGCACTACGCCAACGGATCTAAATCAATCCTCTAGCGAAAATAAACCACAAATGGTGCGTTTTGAGCCTACACCGGAAAATAAATTCGGTGTTAAACAATCTACACCGGCAACGCCCTCAGATCTCGAGCCATTTGCCTCGGAAAACAAACCGGTTGTAGCACATTTTGAGCCAACGGCATTGCCGTTTCGAATACACGTAGATGATGGAGCGACAGCGGGAGATGGTGGTTCATCAATAGGTGAACCATCAACCGCCAATGACATGCAAGCTCAGGCCAGCACTCATAGCTTCCGTATGCTAGCGCGTCTCCAACCGATCACGATGCCACTGCAGGTTTATCAATTGCATTCTCTGCCTTTCCAACAACCACTCGGCTTCTCATTGCCTGCCATACGAGCGGTAGTGCCGAGTAGCACATCCTGAATATGACAGAAATTAAATGAAAAACGTGGTTCGTAAGACTGAGCAGACTTAACGCACAAACTAGATTTAAGCTATGATTTATAACATAATTTTCTATATAATTTACTTTTATAAGATAAAATCTTTATATGCATTTGAAATTTGCTCATTTTTTTTAATGATTAAGGGCTGAATGTTCGCCCACAAATCCTAGGAATACAAACTGGAAAATGTATCGCAAGAGTCTTATACAAACTCTCCCACGCGCGCTGGGGATAGACTCATTGGTCACCACCGACACGGGTGACACACACGGCATGTAAAACTGCACTGGAGAGCTGTCCACTGAAAACTCCGAAAAGCAGGAAGAATCCTCTCTGGTGGAATATAGAACTCTCGAAAATCAGAGCATTTAGGCCCGTAGGAGTGGGCCAACTAACGACTAGGCGTTGCATAAAACAGGACTTGCAATATAGAAGTCTGAGTTAAGGAAGGCAAAGAGGACTTCTTGTAAAAGCTTCTGCGAAAAAATATCTCATAGAGCGCTGGAATACGATTTCACGGTCTTTGTCGACCTTCCGGATGAACTGCACTTGAACTGGGCGATCAATTCGTTCAAACCTTTCAAGTCCCTGAGACCGGATGGCATCATACCAGAGCAATTACAACAGGCTGTTAAGGTGTCATGCAACTGTTTGCCATCTATCTATACGAACTGCATAAGACTTGTTACATCTCGGGGGGACTGAAGACAAATAAGAGTCACGTTGATTCCGAAAGCTGCGAAGGGCTCCCATGTTACGGCCAACCTGCTTAAAAAACTTACAGATCATGGCTGCCGGCGCTTATAGTCAAAAGAAAGATCCTGAGTACTGTTTATGAATCACTTAGATGGTTTTATTACCTAGAAGATACAAGATCCCGGTACCGCTGCCGCAAATAATGACACAGTGAAATCTTTAGGGCTCATCCTGGATAAGAAGCTTTCATGGAAGCCGAATATCGAAGAGAGAGAGAGCAAAAAAGACATCGATTTCCATCACCGAAAGTCGTTCTATGGCTCTACGACCCCACCTTTATGTTCTATGGGGTCTTTATGTGCACTTGTAAAGAAACTCGAGAGCGTTCAACGTGCGGCCTTCAACAGTACGTGTGATGCACTAAGCTCCACTCCAACCATGGCACTTAACGCCATGTTGCAAATATCGCCCGTGGACATCGTCGGAAGGTGTATGCCTGCGAAAGTTGCCATCACATGCAGAAAGTCTGGGTTCCTAAAGGAACACATGCTTAAACTCTCACTCACTTTGACTTCATACCAGATCACTTGGAACATAGAGTCGCCGAACCGAACTCTGTCGGCTCCTTATTTACCCATATACCGACGAGGAAGTTGTGGGTAGGAAGAAGCCGTTGGAGGAGAGGGGCAGTGAGCTTCTTCACGAATGGGTCAAAGCTTTAGGGGAAGGTTAGTGGAAGGGTTTACTGTGAGGAGTTCTCTATCAACTCCAGCTTCAAACTTCCTAACTATTGCAATGTCTTCCAGGCCGAGGTTGCAATTAAGGTAGCAGTAGATTTACTGCTCCGAAGTGCAGCCTCCTTCAGAGAAGTGACCATCCACTCAGATATCAAATCGGCGATTCTATCCTTGAAGTGAGGGAATCCTACCAGACGCCATCTCAAGAAGCTGTATAGGAAAAGAGGTGGAAAAACTCAACACCTCCCGCGTTTGGGAGGTCAAGATTCAAACATTTGGAAGAGTATACTTTCAGACATCCCAACGTCCAGGCGGGAATGGAAATTAAAAGCCTGTACCAATTTGTATTGGCTACTACGCGTTTTGCTAATTTATAAGTTCGAACACAGGAGTTCTTCTGCAGTCTTTGATCTCACAAAGGACTAAATATATGTAGTAGACCATGTGCGATCTTTGAGCACCCATCTAACCTTACCTAACTTGACTTTGGATAGCTAAAGAAAAACGCTGGCAATATCGGACCAGTAGTCATATTTTTGCTAATAGAACCGCCTCTTCAGGTGTTCATAGCTCCATTATAGAAAATAACCAAAAGTACTATTTACTGAATACTTTGCAAGATCTATGTCGATACTTTGTTCTCCATAATGAAGAGGAATCGTGTTTAGATGGAGTCATCTCAAGATTCAAAAATAGATCGGTTTAATATATTCAAATTGGTTCGGTTTAAGTACACGAACCCAACCATTACACTCGGCGGTACATAACTGAAACTGATTTGTAAGTCGATATGTCAAAGCGGTGACGGTATAAAATAAATATCGACGGGCGATGTCCCAAAGCGAAACACTATTTCTTTCTTAAAAACCAACCTGAATCTTTTTCGTCTGCCTTTCACTAGATCCAGGCAACCATATCGGTGCAGAGCAACACTGGCCGGCCCATGGTTGTTGTCAGCAACTATTTTTGCCTTTTCTCAAAATTGCTGATTGCTGACCACTCAGATAGATCATTATCTGCATACCTCTTCAGCCCTGGAGGGTGCGTAGATTGTTCGATGTCCTATAATAGTGTTGTATGATTGACTCTGGCATAGGCTTTTGACAATTCCAACTCTTGGAGGATGCTACTCCCACAGGATGGTTTTTGATTTAGACCACGAATTATTTGGGCGTTTATGATGGTACGTGCTATGGTGCTGCTGTACATTTTTCGGAAGTCATGTTGATGGTCTTCTAGACTCAGGTGGTGAGTGAACATTGGGTGTAACAAGGCCGTCAAGTGTCTTCACTACTTGAAAATGGGAGTTATCGGACGATAAGATTCCCCTTGGATGGCCAGATTACTCTTTCAACTTTCTACAGATCGAATTTCAATTTAACCTAAATATCTAAAACTCACCGACCTTTGGCCGGATAAATCCTGGTCAATTCCAGTAACGTAGAACCGACTGTCGTGGAAATTTCAACTCGATCGTCATGCCAGTTCGGATTAAACAAGGCCTTGAGAGTAAACTAGAGCCTACTTACATCGGTGGAGAGGCTGCAAAACTTCACGTGCTTTACCCAGTTTGTCCGCGAAGAATGGATCACATTGCGGGATTGACTTTCGACAACGAATACGCCCGCAGGAATGGGTAGTGCGGTCAAGGTGTTCTCGGTAAATTCGGTAAGTTCCTAAAGTTTATGAGATATTGATCTGAAATTTGTCACACGTCCTTTACTCACCAAGAAGCTGCGGCACTGCCGATGTCTAATCCTTTTATTTGAATTTTGAAATATATTAAGACATTTCGTATTTGTAAACCATTTTTAATTCAGTAAAAATAATGTATGACACCTTACTACACTTATATAGTAATAAAAACTTAAAATTATAACTTTAACTTTATATTAAATAAAAAAACAAACAGGTAAAAACTAGGTATCGAGGTATTTAGTTTCACATCACTTGTTCTTGTTTTAGCACACCTGCTTCTTCCAGTAATTGCTGAAAGCCGTCTGGTATGTTACCTTCACTAAGTTCTGTGCTCCATTTTTTTAACTAAAAAAAAGAATGCATTTTAAAATAAATTTGATTATTCCAGAACAATAGTTGTTTCTATTGACCTACTCGCTCCAGTTCTTCACGCAAAGCCAATACAGCCTTTTCGCGATCGGCTACTAGCTCTTCCAAGTACTGGTAACGTAATTTTTTACGTGCTCGACATTCCCGAGCACTTTGACGACTGCGCTCTGGAATTTAATGAAATCTTTTCTTACTATAATCCTATTCGGCTTCACTCTGATAGCATTACAAACCTAATTTGGCTCTTATATCCACTTTTTCCGTGGAAGCTTTACGTCCTGGTTTACGGCCCCTTTTGCCCGTCTCTTTGCGTTCCTGAAAATATCATACAAAACGAAATTAATTCGATGTCATACAAATATTCAATAAGCCAACTTATAAGAAATCCTTTATTTAAAAATTTTAATACTTAAGGGTTGATTCTTTTGTTCTTAAGCGAAGCTATGCCCTTATTCCAACTCAAAAGTACAGCCAAACTATTGCGTAGTATTTAATGTGTGAAATTCGAATGGTGTTTCAAATTGAAAATTAAAAGCTATTAATTTATAAAAAAAAAAAAAGTGATTCGTTCTTTGTAACTATTCAGAAAAGGGCAACTACGCATTAAAGCTCATTAACGTCCTTGAACTTCACGACACCCACAATAGTTAATAAGTCTTACTCACTGAAAGATTTGGCTCTTCTATGACTTGCATTTCATCACAATCCATACTTTATTCAATGTTTGTTAATCTGAGTGATTTATATTTAAAATTCACAACAAATAAATAATTATTCTTTTAGCTACAATGCGTTTATAAAAAATTGTTTGTTTTCTTTGTGTTCTACTTAAGTATAAATTTTAGATGTCAGATGTCGCAATAGTCGCCTAATTTCACAATGTTGCATTTACACTGATACAATAATTATAAGTATTGGTGTTTTTTAAAATAGTCAACTGAGATATCAATAAAAGTATTCATCCACTAAGATAATATTTGTTTTTTTTTTTTTATATAAGAAATGTTTATTTGAAATATTATCATAAATAGTTATTCTTTTTATAGCAATATAATGTGGCAACATGTACATATGTCTAAATACCGTTCTTAGCGGCAATTCACAATAGATTTGGGCCGCGTATATTGCTGTTTTGTTCTTGTGTTCTTATTGATTTTAAAAACAAAATTTGCTTATTTCGTAGTAAAATGGATAAAATCGAACAAAATGATGGCACTAATCGTGATGAATTGATTATGCAGCAACAACGCGAAATCGAAAAAGAGGTATGTGTAAAATTGTAGCATTAATTAAATAGAGGGTTTGTTTGTTGGTGTTGACAAAGAACTGTCGTCCAGCCTCCACTCAACAAAGGCCAAACACTTAAAATTTTGTTTCGGTCTATACACAGATAAGTGACTCGACACCATTGGTAAGTGAACAACTGCCCATAACTTGCCTTAATGCTGAGTATCTGGGTGATGAAGTTTTCACATCAAAAATTCAAGATCTTGCCGGCAAGTATAAGTTCTTACGACGTACCCGCCCTGACGGAAATTGCTTTTTTCGTGCATTCGCTTATGCTTACTTAGAGCATTTAATATCCAACAAAGATGAATATCTACGATTCAAAGACTTGGCGGAAAAATCGAAAGATAAGCTAGTGCAGTTGGGATTCCCTAGTTTCACGCTAGAGGACTTTCATGATACCGTACGTATGCTTTTATATAAATTATTTTTAGAATATAACAATTCATTATTCTCACTTTTCTATAGTTTATGGAAGTGGTTAAACGAGTAGACCCTGCAAGCGGTTCCACAGACCAAGTATGTGACGAGCTGCATAAAGTGTTCAATGAGCAAGGTTACTCTGATTATGTAGTAGTCTATTTACGCTTACTCACTTCTGGAAAGCTGCAAGAAGAGGCTGATTTTTATCAGCACTTCATTGAAGGAAATTTTACAATTGAAGAATTTCGTCATCAGGAAGTGGAACCAATGTATAAGGAATCAGATCATATACATATTATTGCACTCTGTACCGCTTTAGGTGTAGGCGTGCGCGTAGAATATATGGATCGGGGTGATACGCATGTAAAGGCGCACGACTTTCCAGAGGGTAGTACACCAAAAGTTTTTCTAATTTATCGACCGGGTCACTACGATATTCTGTATCCCAATTAAAATCTAAACTTGAAGATATCAATGCCTCAAAGCTAGGAGCTAAGCTGCCTGCTTCTTTTCTAATTTGCTAAGAATATGTTAAATGTACGTATGTATATTATTTATGGCGCTAATTGTATATTAGACAGCTTGAATTGATTTCCTACTTGTTTACATTCATTAACGAGGTCTAAATAATTTTAAATGATATTATGATCATACGAGTCATTCAACTGCAATTATATTTTGGATTTATAAATACATTGTAATCAATTAATTTCGAGATTTTGCGATATTTCACACTGGAGTAAATTATGAAGATATATTGCAATAATTACTCATTAAATTAATATTTTCCAAAAAATATAAATTAAAACTAAATGTTCTTAAATCAATATAAATATGTGTTTTGCGATTACTAAAATAAGCATTATTAAACCAGATCCTACTAGCACACGAAAGTTGTAAGACAAAACGAAATAGTTTCACTAAATGAATGAAAGTGAATTCTCATTAAAAAAAAAAAAAAAAAACAAGGGAAAACGTTAATTTCTGCTGCATCAAAGCCATATGCCCTTCACTGGTGAATTTCTTACAGCATAAAAGGGTATATAAAGATGTCTTATCTATCTATATTGAGTTTGTATATTGTTGTAGCGGCCGAGTTGACAGTCCTTGGCCGGATAAAAATCCGTTGCAAATTTTCAGAACGATATCTCAAAAAGTGAAGAACTACTCGTAGTTCGCGCATATACAGTCAGGCGGACATGACTAAATCGACTTCGTGTCAAATTTTAAATACACTCGTAAGGGTATGTGAATATATAAAAATAATGTAGGTAATAGGGCATATAAAAACAGACAAATCATGAAACTTCAAATTATTTCGCCTGAAAAGGCGACTTAAGAAAAACTCTACATTTTTGTCTGTACGAATATTTATTCTACTTTTCTGTAGCAGTTATACAATATTTATATAAACAAGTAACGTATTTGCCTTCCCGAAGTATATAAAAATTATACAATAAATTGTCTAATTTATTTTAATCTCTTGTACTAAAAATGAACAAACTAGTTATGAACATATACATATATATTTATTCATTCTTTACTCTTTAATTTTCTTTTAATAATGAACTAATGAGTCAATTTCTATTATTATTATATTGGATACGTTCGTTGAAACACTTTTTTTACTTATTACATGATTTTTATTTTGTGTGTGAGCGCTATGCTACTGTTATGTGTATATAAAATAATTTATAATTGCACATGCAGCTTGCGCTTTTACAACTTGGCATCCGTTGTAGCTAGTCAATCTGCAGAACAGACAGCCATAGCTTCTCCTTTCTCTTCTTCCAGTTCCTTGCCGGTGACAGCCAACTTCGATTTGGCAAAGTCATCCAATTGCAAACCTTGTACAATTTTCCATTTACCATTGCTGATTTCTACTGGGAATGAGAAAACAACATCCTTGGGGGCACCATAGCTACCGTCCGAAAGTACACCCATCGAAACGAACTGACCAGATGTGGTACCATGCCACCAATCGTGCATATGATCGCAAGCCGCTTTAGCCGCCGACATGGCCGATGACATTTTACGTGCAGCAATAACAGCAGCACCACGCTTCTGCACGGTTTCCACAAAGTTACCTTGCAAAAAGGCAGCATCGTTGACAGCATCCCAGACGCGCTTGGTGCTGCCGTTAATTTCAACAATACCATTGCTGGGGTCAGGGAATTGTGTGGACGAGTGATTACCCCAGATTACAACATTTTTAACAGCACTAATTGGTACGCCTAATTTAGCGGCGATTTGTGCGGTAGCACGATTTTGATCCAAACGGGTCATGGCTGTGAAATTCTCACGTGGAATTGATGGTGCATAGTGTGAGCATACCAATGCGTTGGTATTGGCTGGATTGCCAACAACCAAGACCTTAATATCCTTGCGTGCGTGCTGGTCGATAGCTTGACCTTGTGCCTTGAAGATTTTTACATTGGCGGACAACAGATCCTTACGTTCCATACCCTCTTTGCGTGGCATGGCGCCGACCAAAAAGGCAGCGGCTACATCCTTAAATGCTACAGCGGGATCAGCGGTGGGGATAACTTGACGCAAGAGTGGCAGAGCACAATCGGCCAACTCCATGACAACACCCTCAAGTACTCCCATCATTGGGGGAATATCCAGTAAATGCAAAACTAAAGGTTGTTCTTTGCCGAACACCTCGCCGCGTGCAATCATATAAAGCAGAGAGTATGCGATCTGACCGGCAGCACCAGTGACAACAACACGAATTGGCTCAGCCTGCAGATAAAAGAAAAAAGTTTCGTCACCATAAGAAGAGAAGTAAATTTAATATCGAAATAAATGAGTAAGAAAATAGAAAAGACGGGCAGGTTGTAAGAAATAGCTGTAAAATTCATAGACCCTATTTATTCATTCAATTATTGACAAATTTAACTACATAAAATTCTCGCTACTTAGATACAATAAATGTTTTATTCTTACAGTGTAATATAGTATACAGTTGTGCATTGATTTATTCTATATCTATTCTACAACACATCCGTATGTATAGCTTTAAATATTCTCACCATTCCCCTAAAAATTCTTGAAATGCAATCAAAAATATTTTGTTTTTAAGTAAGCTTCAGTTTCCTTCGTTGCCACATAAACATGTTACTAATTATAGATATGAAATTTGTCGCGGTGATACTAAAAAAAAATATTAATAGCCATATTCCCACTCAGGTTCTCTTTTGAAACAGCTGACATATCCCTGATTTTGTCTTAATAAAAAAATAACTTTGTAAAGTCGTGTTATTGGCTATTGGCATTATAGATGTTGTATTGGTGCCAAGAAAGAATGAAGGTGCATTTGTTAATTACATTACCTTCCTCAACTATTAATAGCTTTGGGTGCATGTCATCTTTAAAGGCACATGTTTTCATTTTGTTTGTGTGCATAGATCCTGGATGTACATTAATTATACATACATACATACATATGTATATAATTCAATACTTTTCATTTATAGTAGATTACATTTAAAATAAAAAAAAATAAAAAACTATTAACATCAAAGTATGCACGTCAGGTCAATTAATTAAAACTAAAAGTTTATAAATAAGCATCACTACGCCTGACAACAAAACAGATGTCAAACAGACGAGCCTCCGTTACACAGTCGTACAATAACAATTGCTTATCTTAATGAATTGGATTGGGATTATCACTTTATATGTATGTATATAGTTGACAAATGTGCTTTGTTATATGAACCCAGAATTAGCATTTCAAAATATAATCGCGAAGTAAAAACTGATGCGTGAATGAGCGTTAAGACGCATATATGTACATAACTCTTATTTAAAGAGGTGTTTTATGACGTAGTACATTTACTAATCTTGTCTTTATTATTCAAAGATATTTTGAAAAATCTAATTATCAATAGCATATTTTCTACAGTATCTATTTTTGCTTTGGAAATTCTACGGCCATATTAATCTGACGATCAATTATATAGTTATTGCTAAATTTTTTCATTGATAATTGAATTTCGCTATATAGAAAATTATTATATAATACACAATCTTCCGTTACGTGACCCTTGGCTTTGATAAGCACATATTATAGCAAATGAGAAATGTATTCCCGCATAAGTGTACATCTAAATATAATTTCTGTACATGAATGTATGTAGTTTCCGGCCGGTTCGCTGCATATACCTAATCACTACCCTAGATAGTTAAGATTTCAAGGTCATCTTTTTATCTCAATCCACCACCTATTCCTATCAATTTATATGCAAATTGATGCATTTGGCCTATCACAGACACAAATAGTACAAGCGGAAACGTTGCTTTTTGCTGGTTTTTCTATTTTGCCAACAACAGCATGCCAGATAATCAAAGTCCTCTATTAATAGCGAACCGAAAATTTCAAGTTCATTTTTGCTGACGTACTGGATTTGGCACATATATTCCGGCAGAATAATTTAATATTATTCCATTTGCGCTATTTATTTTCACTTCAATACATCGAAAAAAGGTCAAATGAATGTTACAAAGTAATTACTAGGTGGCTGATATGAATTTTTCGTATATAAAAGAATTTATGAAGTGGAAGGGCTTAGGGTATGGTACGAGTGTTTATTACTTATACCAAATTTTAATATGTTTATGGACTTACCATTTTTGCTTAATTCCTTAAAAAAGTTTGCGAAAACAAGAGTTAAAAATTAAATCAAAACGAATAACAATGTTCAATAGGCTGAAAATTCGTAAGAAATTTTTCACTTAGTACCGCACAAATGGATGGAGAAATGGAGAATAATCAGCTGAAATGTCAGATTTCATATTTTGCTTGGAGTGCCGATGGCGAGTACACGAAGCATGCAGTGTTGCATTTTTGTTTTTAAGACTAGTACATTGCAGAAGTTAGAATTTCTATAAATCTTTGGGTTAATTCAAAAATATTATTGTTTTGAATCAATATAGAAATCCATTATTAAAAATATATTTATTATCTTACAACGTAATCATATTAAAAACAATGAAAATTTAGTTAATCGAATTAAATAAATGTAAGGATGCATTTAAGGACAAAGTGTCAATCTTTTCATCAAGCTAATAATAGTCAGATAATTTTTCAAATCATTATTGAAATCAATAAAAATTTAGTTAATCGAATTAAATAAATGTAAGGATGCATTTAAGGACAAAGTATCAATCTTTTCATCATGCTAATAATCGTCAGATAATTTTTTAAATCATTATTGAAATCAATGAAGATTTAGTTAATCGAATTAAATAAATGTAAGGATGCATTTAAGGACAAAGTGTCATTCTTTTAATCAAGCTAATAATCGTCAGATAATTTTTCAAAATTACTCTCAATAAAGTGTCAATTGTATATAAAAGGAAATAGAATTCAATTCTTCAGCACTGTTTAAATTTTTCGTAACTTCGGAATAATTGCTCCTTGGCTTGCTTTTGAAGAAAACACAATTTCAATTTAAAACTTATTAAACTATCTAAGAACAGGCTCATCGCACTGCTTAGTATAATTTATTATAAGCTACATATAGCTACGAATAATATAAAGCAAAATCCATTCATATATACCTTACAAATTCAAATACATAATCATATTTTATAGCCATTATAAGAAAAAACATAAAGATAGGAGAATAAATTTATGATCGATTCACAACAAAGCTGTCTACACAGCTTGAATACTTGGATAAAATCTTAGTTTAACTGATTGTTGCTACAGCGATCTCCATTTGTATTTGTTCGTTTGTAAACGCTGATGCTCAGAGTGGCGCCAAATATTAAAAACTGCATGAAAACCGTATCCTTCAACTAAAACCACTTCATATATACATCATTTCTGCCATAGTTGACATTTTCTTCGGTATGTGCACAAATGTATCAAAATAGCTGGCAAGTTCATCGATCGTTACATCGTCGCTGGTGCCACTGCTATTTGCAATTCCGGCGGCACCGTTTCCAGCTTGCTGTGAGCATGATGTACTTGCATTGGAACGGGTATTATTTCCAACATTTCTTTCTGGCGAACAAGCTTGAGCACCGGTATGTGCAAAACTATTTCTCTCTTTGTTACTAAACAGGCTTCGCGATAGCATAGATGACTGCATGGTTGTAAAATTTTTTGAAACACGTTGATCAGGACTCACTAAACCAAATCGTCCTTTGACATCATTTTCTAAATTTAATAGATTTTCACATTCATGAATTAAATCACGAAAATCGCATATCCCTCTACTCGATCCTGGTGATACTAAATTTTTATTTATTGACGAATTCAGAGCCTTTCCCATTGCACCTGTAGAGGTTTGCTCATTATCAACTTTAGGCAATGTGTGCAGAAGCTTCTGTAAATTTTGCAGTTTGCGCAGCACGGGTGGTCGCAAAATACTGCGTCGATGCTTTAAAGATTGTCGTTGAACTCCTAATATAGTGTGTGTTTCACAGGAAACATCGGAAGTATCTGTAGATAGAACCGTCGTTGCGGATTTGTATGCATCTGCACTACTCTCGGAACGACGACGCAATCTGCAACGTCGACAACCTTGATTATTTCTTTGCATTTGGGTTAAACTCGAAACAATCTTTCCATCTTCAAATTTTAAGTCATTCGAATTCGCATCATCTTCGTAAAAAGGATTCAAATTTAATGGTAACTGTGCAGTATCAATAAGATTAATCGCTCCTAAGTGTGCTGGATCCGTTGAATTGATTTCCAATTTATGGAGTTTGCTCGAAATTTCTTCCGTCATTATGGAACTTGCTTTCATACTGTACAACAAGTTATTTGCACAATTTGTTTTGTATTTCTTGACTTTACATTGACCTAAACCTTTTGAAAATTTACGACAAAAAATACGCTTCTTAACAAAATTTTTGCCAAAAATTTGATATTTTCACTTCCACTACTTTTTTCTTCGTCTCGCTTGTTTTCAAGTCATATTTGTTATTGTTTATTTGACTTGATTATTCACTATGTTTTTATTGCCCAATTTGCTTGTGTGCCTTTTAAAGAATATTAACTTTATAATGATGCGTAATTTTTGTTATTTCGCTTAATATTTATTATTGGTTTTATGTTGATATTTAAGACAAAAATTTTCTTTCTGTTGTGGGTGATTTGCTAAATCTTCTTTTCTTTATTTTTTCTCTATCGTACGTGGTGTGTTCAGTGCAAGATGCAGTTCAGCTAAAACATGGTGAGATTGAAAATTTCTGTAAATACATCCACTGGATTGATCTAGAAAAAAGGATCAAATATCCTCGTTATGTTCTTGATTACATTTTTATAATAAGAGCGTTATCTAAATTAAATAGTAATAAAAGTTTTAATATATTCGGTTCGCTCAAAAACTTCATAACACTAGAATTATAGCATAAAATCAATCGTAAATATTGGAGAACAAGTATGTTAGAAATTTATTAATACGTCATAATAATAAAAAGACAATAGTCAAAATATATAAATCTATAAATAAATAAATAAATAAATTTTTGTGTCATTGCTGTTGTTGTTTTAATATATTATTATAAAATTTTTCTTGAGTGTGGCATCATTTATCAAGTTGAATCAGTTGTGTGTGACTTTTTGCTGCGAAATTTTCGCTCATCTCAAATTGTGAAACGAGGAACTAAAATAAATCATAATATTCCTCGGTAACTAAAATAAAAAAAAATCGTTTTATTTATTTGGTGTTCTATGATGTGTAATTAATATACAGGGCAGAATTCGGCAGCAAAAAGCAAATCGTAATCCTGTTGTGAAACTCATTGGAAAATTTCTTTTTGTCTGTCATCAGGAAAAAGTTTCCTATAAAAAATTGGAAGAGTGGGAATGAAAAACGGTGATAACTGTCAATAATTTAATTGCAGTCTGGCAGCGCTGACTGACCGAGGATTTTGCAGCACAGAAACGGAAAACAACGAAAATGACGGAGTAGTTTAATAAGTGGTGAGTGAATGTGATTGCAAATTAATATATAATTTTTATACCTTATATAGTGTGTTTCTAAAGTACTCAGTAATAATTAATAATGAAAAGGTATTAGAAAATTTGTTGAATTTTGCGTAAAAATTGTTAGTTGTGGAAATCTTATGAAACGATAGTGCATTTCTTCGACGTTGTGCTCCTCTATTTTGCCCTTCAGTCGATCCAATATTCGAGTTTTTATTTGCTAGCCCTCCCTTCGCACTACAGCCCAATCATCAAATAGTAAGATCTAAAATATAATTCCCTTGCACATTCATATTAAAATTGATTTATTCAGTTTTTTACGCAAACATATTCTTAATTATTTTCATTTCTCGAAATCCGAGGAATTACATATTTAATTGTTGTGCATGAGTGAGTACATACGAAATATGTAATAGGTTTGGACTAAATAAAAAAAATAAACGACGACAGCTAAGTAAAGTTAATGAAAAAGACGTGTGCCTTTGTTCCAAGATTTGTGCCATCGTTTTCACTGTATGCTTTGTCCGTCGCGTGTCTTTATTTGTGTATTCATTAGCTCATGTGTGTTCATCTTTTGGAAAAGGTGTGCAAATCATTTCTTAATTATGTATGTATATACATATATACATGTGCATATCAAAAGTTGTGCTGAAATGATTGTTGATATGATCGGACAAAAATATTTGAATCTCTTGGTAAAGTTTTTACACATTTACATATTTATATACAAGTATGTACCTTATCAAGATGAGAGCCTTACCTATGTATACGTTTTTGGGATATTAACCTCATTGGAATTTATTTAATGAAACAAGCAAAATTTGAAAAAAAAAATCCACAATTTCGTTATATTTTTTGCGTTTTGGGTTTACCGTTTTACAGGAAGGCGGAAAGGTACCGTTTTACTTTAGGTATTATTATAATAGGGTATTGTAATCTAATATTAATTATTATTTTGTATTGTACTTTTTTAAAACTAAAAGAAAATGATGTTTTCTTTCCAGATTTAACTCAGTAAAACATAATCGATAAAACAAGTCATCAAAAAGTGGAAGTGAACCACGAGAAATTTGAAGGTATGTAAAATAATTTATTAATGCATATATTATAGTATTATTTTAAACGTACTTGTTTAGATCGCGGGCTTTTGACAATATTAAATAAATGAAAGTAACTTACTTTTACGAGTAATAAAGTTGTTATATTGATGAAATCATATTCAAAAAATGCTTAACAATTAAAATAATTTATAATTGATTACTAATTACTTTTATGTGTATATATGTACATGTATTTTGTATATTTGTATAGAAGTGCGTTGCGAAAAACCCTCATTGTATGACTCTCGCAATTATGATATTTTTAATATGTTTCACTAGGTATAAGCACCCTTGATTTGTATGTAAATGTACAGACATAATACATTCAAATTATTTTTCTAATCTCAAACAAGTCAATACTTTATACGCAGTACCTTTGGATTTTTGGATTTTACTTTTTATAGCTGAACAGAGTGTTTTAATTTTGCCACGAGGTTTTTTTTTTAATCTAAAAGAAACACCGTAGTTTTGTAGACCCGACTCTCATGGGAACATCTTTTTAATTTGAGAAAGTATCTTTACGAAGTTTGCCACGGATTATTATCCAATCCATCGCTACAATCTTCGAACAAATTGTGTAGATTGGACAACTATAGGATATAGCGCATCGGTGCAATCGAAGTAAATGTTTACTAGTTGAGTTTAAAATCGGAGGTAAATATAAAGCGGATTTTACTATTTTACTTCAGAAAGGATTTGGCGGCAGGAATGTGTTCTGCCGTTACAATAACAACATCATAAAGCCGATTTAATTTAAAAATCTGTATTCTGAATAATTTTTAAAATTTCTGTAAAAACATCTGTACATTTATTTGTTCCATATACAATGTTCTGCTTTATTATGGCACATATGTTAATTTCATTATTTAAATTAATTATTATTTAATATGTTGTGTATATAAATTTTTATATTTGAAGAATTTTAATATTTTTTAAGTCTACTACATACTTTCGAATCATCTCATAAAATAGTTTGCACAAACATTTCAACTCTAGTGGCAGTAAATACAAATGTATTAAAAATCAAATCAAAAAAGGAATTGTTTATATAAATAAATTTTCTAACTTCCATTTATCAAAACTTCAAAATTTCAATACAAAATTATTATTTTTTTACTAATTCAATTGCAGATGGGGGACGTTGATCCAGAAACACTCTTAGAATGGCTATCCATGGGTCAGGGGGATGAGCGCGATATGCAATTGATAGCCTTGGAGCAACTATGTATGCTTCTGCTTATGTCCGATAACGTTGATCGGTGCTTTGAAAGGTGAGTTATTGCTAAGTATTTTTGGAAAATCCGCTTATTATCTTTTTGCATTTGCAATTAATTCAACATGTTCAATTTCTCACCGTATTACAACAGTTGTCCACCACGCACATTCTTACCAGCGCTTTGTAAAATCTTTTTGGATGACCTCGCACCAGAAAATGTCCTCGAGGTTACCGCACGCGCTATTACATATTATCTTGACGTGTCAGCTGAATGCACCCGCCGCATTGTGGCTATCGATGGTGCTATTAAAGCGATTTGCAACCGTTTGGTTGTCGCCGATTTATCATCGCGCACCTCACGCGATTTAGCCGAACAATGCATCAAAGTATTGGAATTGATTTGTACCCGTGAGGCGGGTGCCGTCTTCGATGGTGGCGGCTTAAATTGTGTACTCACTTTCATACGTGATTGTGGTTCACAAGTACATAAGGATACATTGCACTCCGCTATGGCGGTGGTGTCACGTCTCTGCACCAAAGTAGAACCGAATGCACCATGCATTCAAAATTGTGTCGAAAGTTTAAGTACACTGTTGCAACATGAGGATCCAATGGTAGCAGATGGTGCCCTTAAATGTTTCGCTTCTGTTGCTGATCGCTATACGCGCAAATGGGTAGATCCAGCTCCCTTGGCTGAGTACGGACTTGTAGAAGAACTGTTGAAACGTTTGGGCAATGCAGCGGGACCTATCAATAATACAACTACCACAACCGCTGCCAGTCCAGGTGCAACCACCGGCGCTTCAACCTCGAACACCAGCACGGGCAGTGGTAGCAATAACGACAGCATAAGCAACGTTACTACAACAACAGCTACGCAAAACAAACCAACTGCAACAAGTGATCCCTCAAGAACGTCACAATCGATTTCAACAACCATATCTTTGTTGTCCACTTTATGTCGTGGTTCGACGTCTATTACACACGATTTATTACGCTCCCAATTGCCAGACGCAATTGAACGTGCATTGAAGGGTGATGAACGCTGTGTGTTAGATTGTATGCGTTTGGCTGATTTACTTTTACTATTATTATTCGAGGGACGTCAAGCATTGAATCGTGTTGGCACAGCCGGTGGTGCTCAAGGACAGCTGGCAGCACGTGTACGACGCAATGATTCGAGTGCCGAACGTACACATCGCCAATTGATCGATTGCATACGTTCAAAGGATACCGAAGCGCTCCAAGAAGCTATCGAATCGGGTGGCATCGATGTCAATTGCATGGATGATGTTGGTCAGACCTTACTAAATTGGGCATCCGCCTTCGGCACGCTTGAAATGGTCGAGTATTTGTGCGAAAAGGGCGCTGATGTGAATAAGGGACAACGCAGCTCATCCTTACATTATGCCGCTTGCTTTGGCCGACCAAGTATAGCGAAAGTGCTATTAAAATATGGCGCTTATCCAGATTTGCGCGATGAAGATGGTAAAACACCACTAGATAAAGCACGCGAACGCGCCGATGATGGTCATCGTGAGGTGGCTGCCATATTGCAATCACCCGGCGAATGGATGGCTGCCGGTAATTTGGCGGCCAACAAGGACGGTGCTGACGATAATGGCACATTAGAACCGCGTGGTGATCCAGAAATGGCACCAATTTATTTGAAATTATTTTTACCGGTTTTCTGTCGCACCTTCCAGGGTACAATGTTGGCCAGCGTTAGGCGTGCTAGTCTTGGTCTCATCAAGAAAATGGTGCAGTATGCGCAGTCGGGTGTTTTAAAAGGTCTTTGTGAACCACAATTGCAGTTGGAGACGATAGCTGTTACGAGCACAAACGCGCAAAATTTGGGAACGTTGTTGGTGGAAGTGGTGGCCAGTGTGTTGGACAATGAGGTTTGTACATTGTTTCGTTTTATAAGTGCTTGTTATAATTAAAGTAACACAGAACTGCTCATTTGTCGTAGACGTCGATATCGGACCACTAAAGCGTACAGCTGTTATACAAACTGACCGATTAAAATCAGATTATTGAGTGGAAGATTTTTTACTTTGACAATATATTTTCACGAACTTTAGCATAGATTATCCTCCAACACAGCGCTGTAATCTCCAAACAAATTGTTCAGATGGGACCACTATAGCATTTATCTGGCATACAAAAAGACCGAACAATTAACATATAAATCCCTTTATAACATTTTATGCTATAAAAATAATAGCTGTTTAGGGCATTATAGCTTTGGTGGTGAAGTGAACGTTTTTTTTTTTGATTTTTTATACGCCGAAACCAGATTCCTTTGATACTTGAAACTTTCGAGGGAACGTTAAATTTAGTTTCACTGACTTCAAGACTGAGAACTTAAAACATTTTTCATTTATTATATTAATTTGTTAATTTATTTTACTTTTTCATTTTATTTAGGATGACGATGATGGCCATTTGGTGGTGTTAACTATTATCGAAGAACTAATGAGTAAAACACAGGATGAATTTTTGGATCATTTTGCACGTCTTGGTGTATTTTCTAAAGTGCAGGCTCTAATGGAGCCGGAAAATGAAATCAATGATGCCACAACAACTGTGCACGTTGGAGCTAACGCTATCACAGCAACGACAGTTGAAGATCAGCTAAATCAAAGCAGTAGCAGTGGAATAACCAGTTCCACGCAGCAAACTACTACAGCAACAGGTACATATATACAAATAATTTAGAAAAATAATATATATAACTAGTATTTGAAATGTTTAGGCATTGGTATCAGGGTTGCAAATAATGCATAAAAAATATTTCTGTTCCTCAAGCCAAGTGTGGCTCGAATTAATTACAGCTAAATAAACAGATTCTTAATTAAAAAATTTCTAAAATTTTCCAAATCGTATCGAAATTATTGAATTTTTTTATATCTCATAATCGAATGCTTTTTCCTTTTACACAGAAGACGCCATGGAGGATGCCAAAGAAATTCTTCAAGGCAAAGCTTATCACTGGCATGAGTGGAGTATTTGTCGTGGACGCGATTGTTTGTATGTGTGGTCCGATTCAGCGGCATTGGAGCTTTCGAATGGTTCGAATGGCTGGTTCCGCTTTATACTCGACGGCAAGTTGGCTACAATGTATTCTAGCGGTAGTCCTGAAAATGGCAATGACAGTTCAGGTAATTCAATATAGCATACCACCTACACTCAAGTTTAGAACAAATGCATATTTCTATTCGTTAAAAATAGCATAACAATTATTTTCGTTTTTGTATTAAGAAATATGTATATGCGCTTAGTGTGCACGGTTTCAATTAAAAGTTTATCCAAAGCAAAGAAAAGTGACTAGTAAATACCCAAATCTCTTGCATGGGCCTAATTCTTATCTAATATACCATATACAATATTATTGTTTTAAGTGTTCCCTACCAAATGCTTAATTTGTCTTTATTTTCACTATTTTTAAACCCCAAACAAATGAAAAACTAAAATTTTAAAATTCGCCGTAACTTTTTTACGGCTATAGCTTTTAGCTGTGCTGAATTTTGAACTTATATAACACTAGGCTCTATACTATTATCATTTGTTTTCAATTCATTAAAAAAACAATACACCTGTTTTTACGTCGTAGGAAGGGGTCGTGGCATGGATTCTGTTACTAGTGAAGGTGAGAGAATTTATACCTTATTTTTTTTTGTTCATTTGTTTACGTTCCTCATGTCATGTTTAGCTTTGTTGTTGTTTATTTTGTTTAATTGATTTGATGTTTCGTTGCATTTGTGCTTTTGTTATAATATTCTAATTGCGCGTCCATAAAATTATTTTGCTAAATTGAAATCACTTTAAAATTTTCATTAAATTTTGTAACTTATTTGTAATTAATTTGTAACTAATTTATATTAATTTGCGTGTTAATTAATAAAATACCGATGCAGTTGTATAAAGTGGCATTAACTCGTAGCGTCCATTATTCACAATACTAATTTATTAGTTCGTGTATTTTACTTAACACTTAAACCAATTAATTAATCCAACAATTATCCTTTGAGAAAATATGTGTATATTTGTATAGTCATCAAATTCGAGAGGGACTGACAAAAAAAAGAATCTTTAATATCGCCTTCAAAATAGGCTTCCGAGCAAATACAAGCACACCAACGCTTAAGTCAATTTTCCATACACTTGTTATAAGCCTCGGATGTGATGGGCTTCGGTGCCTTCTTTCGGTTTTGCTCATTTCTGAAGCGTTTTTCGCTAGATTTTGGACAGTTTCGAAGTCGTATTGATAAACCCACGTCTCATCACCATTAATAATATACTTGATGGATGTAGAGTACTCAGCTACGTTGTCAAGAATTTCCTTTGAGACCTTTTACATTGGCACACGCTTCATACCCAAAATATGTTGAGTCGACCCATAAGAAATATTTAGATTCTCTGCCATCACTCTAATGACAACCCGGCGGTTTTCAAGTACTGTTTCTTTAATTTTTTCGGTGAATCCTTTATACTACTCAAATACTTGTGGTCGTGAAAGAAAGTAGACTCCGTAAAGCAGCCTTTTCAACGATTCAGTAGACGCGATTCCATTGGAAACACAAAGTTACAAGCAAATCTGTTGTTTTATTTCATGGTAAAATTCGCCAAATAAAACTTTCACACTGATTGATATGAAAATCAAATTTCATACAAACAAAAGATTTCTCTAATTTAGGAAAACAAATTTTATCTAAAAAAAATATCGATTCAGTTTGTGCAAGCGGTTTCAACGGACCAAGTCGGGCCAAATTGGATCGGCTGGTATACATACATGGTCAACATCCGAAATGTACTAAAACGTTTATACAAATATTAGTGAAAAAAGAAGTCCTTTACATTATTTTAAAATTTGGTAAAAAGAAAACAAATAAAAACCATAAAAAATACAAATAATTTGAAATGCATACACATATGTACATATGTGTACATAAATAAGTTTGTGCCAGGTTTCGTTGTTATAAATATGCTAGAGCCAAAAAAAAAACACAAAAGTTTTAACTCAAATACGCGAAGCTAGTGGACTTGATACCTTTCCTCATGCCTATGTATGTATGTATTGTATAGTACATCTGTTTCCGTTGAGTGTCAAACGCAAAAAACTGAGAAATCGCTGACAAATATTTTGAAAGAAATAGATGATTGGACCTTAAGCTCATTTACTATTTATATTCTACAAAAAAAAAAAACATACATACATTTATATGAACCACAAAATGTATTTGAAGTATCTTTTGACCGGTTGAAAGCAAAAAATATCAAAAATGTGGATAAACCATGTATAAATATTATAAAAAACTACATCTGAACATCAAGGTTGAGGAAATTTACCATATAAACCATATACTAAAAGTCATTAAAAACTCTATATCAAAAATAAATTATTTATCAGCTCTACATCCTTTACTTGAAAGAAAACATTCCCAAAAACAAACTTGAGAGTTAATCATGCTTTAGAACACCCATTAATACAATATTTAGGAAACATTTCCTCGAAAACAATTGAAGTTGACATTAAAGCTTTTAATTTTACTTGCAATACGATCCTGGAAAAGGAAATTCGCATGGAAACACTTACCCTACATATTACTAAAGATTTCAATCACAAAGCAACAGCAAAAACAGTATTTTTTTCTTATAAAAGTACAAGGGAGAAAACGATGAATGCAAAAAAATATACAAGTAAAATATAAAAGAACCAAAAGACGTATTTCTTTATATATTCCTTCCCACGAACGACAGTCGGGTTCATGTAACAAGAAGCTTTGGAGCATTCTAATTTTCTTACTTCTTTCAAAATTCACTCTTGACTATTGAAGAAAAAAGAGTGGGTGTCTCTACGAAATGGAGATATAGTATTTGGTGTCTAGAAATGGTATTGGAGGCACATCATCCAATTTGAAAAATCCATCATATTCATAAGTGCTTTTTGGTTAAAGTTCGGTTTGGAGTAAAGAATATGGAATTAAATTTGAGCTTATGTGTAAGTCAATCAGCCTTTATAGAACCTTCATCATGAAGGAGGTCAGACTTATTGGTCTAAAGTCTTTACCGTTATCGTATGTGTTGTTGTAACGGAAAAAAAATTAATTAAGTAATTTCGAGAAATGGTGCCGAGTTGACAGTCCCGGGTCGGATAAAAATTCGGGTCCGGGTTACTTAGACCTGATTGTCGTGGGAACGGCGTTATCGTGTGTTCTTCTGCCCGGTGTAAGGCAAAATCACTCTTTTCATTTTATACAATTGTATACTATAAGAAGTGCACCTTTGAAGAGTATTATAACTACCGTTCAGCCGAAGTTAACGTTTTTACTTGTTTCGTTTTTTAAAGATTTTATTAATATTAATTTTTCATGCTCGTCAACATATTTTTATTTGCTTGTAATCTTACCTGGCCTGTGCAAAATTACGATATACACTTTAAAAATTCAAATACTTTAATTATGTAACTAATACAAGTTAAAAATCAAGCATGTTTTTAACAACGCATTGTCAATGATTGTCGAAATGTTTATTAAGTATTAAAAATTAAAATCAGATTGGATTAGACGAGATATGAAAATTAGTTAACGGTGTTAAATTCCAATTAGCAACAAAATTTGCTTGGATACTAGCTAGCTGTACGTTTTGAATTTACAAGTCGTGTCCCCAGATGAGTATCGACTTTCACATCGTAATATGTATGTATGTATATACTTGTATGTATGTAATATAACATTTATCCATCATGTGCTCTCTTTCATACAGAAAGATTAAAAAAAAATGTCTCTGTGTATTTTTAAAAGAAACAACGTATTTTATATTTTGGAGACACAGTTTTCATTTGTTTTCCCATAAAATCATTTATTTTTTAATTCGCATTTTCTACTTATAGTTTACAGTTGAATATTTTACATTTCAAACCAAAAATATGAATTGTCTATTATACTATTTTGAACTAAAAATAGACATAGGACTTAGTGTTCACCAAATTCTTATGCTAGCACCTACCTAAATCCAATCTAACCTAACATTTAACACCACAACATTGTCAATTGTCATTTTGTCTTATCAAAATCCATATATTAGCACCACTAATTTGTTCGTTAGCTGTTCCTTAATATTAGTATAGCGGATATATTAATAAAACTCGCAGTAACTGCATTAGAAGAAGCACACTTTATTAGAGCCTTATATATATATTTTTTTTCAAAACATTTCTTATGCACATATATTTATATTACCATTGCAGAAAACCGTGGTGAGTTTCTCGAGAAATTGTTGCGTGCACGTTCTGCTGTACGCCCCGGCACACCTTCGCAACCCATACTGCCGACTGTAAGCGTTTTGCGACTGGTCGTCGGAAATTGGGTGCTTCAATCACAGAAACCCAATCAGTTACAAATACACAACACTGAAGGTCATCAAGTGACCATTTTACAGGATGAGTTGCCCGGTTTCATATTCGAGAGCAATCGTGGCACCAAACACACCTTTACTGCCGAGCATACGCTCGGTCCCGACTTTGCCTCCGGTTGGTCCACCGGTAAGAAGAAGAAAATAAAAACCAAAACCGAAGTTCAGAAGACACAAGTAAAGAATTTAGCACGTGATCTTTATAATAAATACTTCAAAGCAGCACAAGCTGTGCCGCGCGGTGCTGTCGCCAAGCTCACCTCCATTGTAAAGCAAATCGAAGTCGCATTGGAGGAGCAACGTTTGTCGCCACACTCGAATTGGCAAGAGAAATTACGCACATCACTGAATGAGTTGGCCCAACTGTTGCACGAAGACGGTGTGGTTAGTGCGTATGAGATGCATTCGTCTGGGCTCGTGCAAGCCTTGGTGGCGGTACTCTCGAAGAATTATTGGGATAATGGCTTATCACGCAACAAAACCAATAAAATGCTAAAACAGCGCATAAATATTTTCAAACAATGCATCTTTGATGCCAAGCTGCCCAGCGGCGATGTACGCAACACCACCGCTAGCATATTGGTGCAAAAGTTGGTAGCCGTTTTGGAGAGCACCGAAAAATTGCCCATCTATATGTACGATGCGCCTGGCGCCACTTATGGTTTACAGATTTTAACTAAACGTTTGCGTTTCCGTTTGGAGCGTGCCGCCTGTGAGACGACGCTTTTCGATCGCACCGGTCGTACTTTGAAAATGGAACCCTTAGCCACAGTCGGTCAGTTGGCTAAGTATTTGCTGAAAATGGTTGCCAAACAATGGTATGACATGGATCGTTCTACGTACCATTATCTAAAGAAATTGCGTGAACATCGTCAAGGTATGGTCTTTAAGCATCATTACGATTTCGATGAAGAGGGTCTTATGTACTATATCGGCTCAAATGGTGGCACCTGTGATTGGGTGAATCCGGCACAGTATGGTTTGGTGCAAGTGACCAGCTCGGAAGGCAAGACACTGCCATATGGTAAATTGGAGGACATACTCTCGCGTGATAGCGTGTCGGTGAACTGTCACACAAAAGACAATAAGAAAGCCTGGTTCGCTATAGACCTCGGTGTCTATATAATTCCCAATGCCTACACTTTGCGTCATGCACGCGGCTATGGACGTTCGGCACTACGAAATTGGATGCTACAAGGTTCAAAGGATGGTATCACTTGGACTACGCTCGTTACACACACGGATGACAAGAGTTTGGTGGAGCCCGGTAGCACTGCTACGTGGCCCATAGTGTGTGCACCCGATGAGATGCATGGTTTCCGTCACATACGCGTACAACAGAATGGACGCAATGCCTCGGGTCAGACACATTATCTCAGTCTTAGCGGTTTCGAGATTTATGGACGCGTGGTGAGCATCTGCGATGATATTGGTAAAGGCGCCAAGGAAGCAGAGGCTAAAATACGCAAGGAGCGTCGTCAAATACGCGCACAACTCAAGCATATAACGACGGGCGCACGTGTAGTGCGCGGCGTTGATTGGCATTGGGATGATCAGGATGGTTGCTGTGAGGGCACCGTTACTGGCGAGATACACAATGGTTGGATCGATGTGAAGTGGGATCATGGTGGACGTAATTCCTATCGTATGGGTGCCGAGGGTAAATATGATTTGAAATTGGCAAACTGCGACAATTTATCCATGTTCGAGGGTGGCACATCAATTGCACCGGTGACTGCTGTTACAGCAGCCGGCCAAACAGCAGGTGCGGCTGGGGGCAAAAAATTCGAAAAGGCCGGCACGCTTACATCACGCAAGTCCAGCTCGACGCCATCACTGCCCGAAGCTACTGAAATCAATCGAAACACGGAAGTGCCTTCAGATCAGGCAGCATCCGCTGATAACTTGGCTTGGAAGCAAGCTGTTGAGGCTATCACTGAAAGTGTCTTTAGTTCGGCCAAGACGCAAATGCTCAATTCCACAGCCGGCAATAGTGGTGATGATGGTGAAAGCAGCGGCATGGGCAGTTCGGCAACAACTGGTGGTAGCGGTGTTAGCTTATTACGTGAACGTGAAAATATTGCCGATCTTTCGGCCATTAACAACTCGATGCAGGCTATTAATGCGAATGTTGTCTCCGACTTGGCTACAATAACCG
Source organism: Bactrocera dorsalis (assembly GCF_023373825.1). Taxonomy (NCBI): domain Eukaryota; kingdom Metazoa; phylum Arthropoda; class Insecta; order Diptera; family Tephritidae; genus Bactrocera; species Bactrocera dorsalis. The sequence continues at coordinate 28,038,771 of NC_064303.1, read as the reverse complement.
AAAATTTGGTGTTGACTGAGGCGAATACGTCTAATGTCAGTGGCAGCACAGTGAGTTCCTCAACTGGTTACGGTGGCACTGGTGGCAGTAGCAGCCGTAATGCTTTGGCCGCTATATTTGGCAATGCCGGCGTGGTTGGCACTCAAGCAACGGGTGGCGTTTCAAGCACATCAGCAACGCCATCAAACACTACTGGTCCGTTACTGCGTAGCGTATCGTTGCAACAAAGCAGCGATGAACCGAAATCTACAAATATTGAGGCCAACAATAAGATGAATGCCAATAATTCGGCAAGCGCCAGCGGCAGCATGGGTAAGGGGCTTTTAGTTAATTTACGCGCGAATACATCAGCTGGTCAGCGTGTGTCACAGTTCTCATCGGAGGCTTTGGAGATGATCGATAAAATGCGCGATGGTGTCGACATGATACGCAACAACACCAATAATATCCTATCTTCGGATATACTTTCACTCTCGGCGGCAAATTTAATGACATCAGCCGTTAAGTTCTCAAATGTGACCGGTAAGCCTGAAAGCGGCACCGATCAGCTCTCCACAGACACCTCGGGCACTTCGGTGGTGGTCGATTGCAGCGCTACCGCAGTCGAGAAGTCTGTACGCACGCCCGCTCTGAAGGTCGACACAGAGAAACGCAATAATATTGAATTGGCAGAATATAAAAACATCTCCGGTATACCCAGCACTACATTGACCACCAATAGATCGACTAGTGTTAGCGAACAACAAGCTCAACAGCTACAACCACCACCACCGCAGCTTGAAGTTGACCAACAGCATACGGGCGACTTACAACCTGTTGACAATACACAGCAATTGGGCGGCTCCGCCGATAATGTTAATGTCTCCGTGTCGAATCAAATGAGTGTCAGTGTGCCTAATCTGACTACGACATCTGTTTCGGAGACCACCTCACAATCTGAAGTTACCAGTCATACTGGACTTCTGGAGACTTTTGCCGCCATGGCACGACGTCGCACCTCGCAAGGCACAACAAATCTGCAGAACAACCAAATGATCAGCTCCAATTCGAATTCAAATGAGCGCAATAATCAGAGTGTTGGCACCAGCTCTTTCTTCCCGCGTGGACCGAATTCGGTAACGAGCCTCGTTAAATTGGCATTATCAAGCAATTTCCACTCGGGTCTTTTGAGCACCGCCCAAAGTTATCCAAGTCTCTCGTCTAATAATGCCGGTATGTTATTTACGCTTCATATTATTACTCTTTAGATTGATAACGGTATATACATATTTCACACATAAAATATCTTGTTTTGCTTTTTAATTAAAACGGTTTATGAATATTTTTTTTTTTTTAATAAATTATTATATTTTTATTTTTTTCTTACTTAATTTTGATTAATTATTGTCTTTCTTCACTAATTTTTAATTAAATATTATTCTTATTAATTAATTATTTTTTAATTATTATTATTAATCAATTAATTTTTTTAAATTTATGTCCATAATAGGCAACAGTAGTGGTTCAAATACTGGCACAGCTGGTAATGGCAACTCCTCTGCTGGTCAACAAGTTCAAACATCTATAAATCCGGCATTAACGATGAGTCTCACATCAACATCGAGTGATAGCGAACAAGTTTCATTAGAAGATTTCTTGGAGAGTTGTCGTGCACCAGCTTTACTTGGCGATATGGACGATGACGATGAAATGGACGAAGACAACGATGATGAAGAGAACGAAGACGAATACGAAGAAGTTGGAGTAAGTCGATTGGTAATTCTGTTGCAATCTTAATGCACTTTTTTACTTTTTTTATTTATGTGCTTTTCCTGTCTGTATGCGTCTTCTTACTTTTATATAAGTTACTGTATAAATACATTCACAGCAATCGTGATTATAGAATCGTTTAAATTGTTCATAAATACGAAATTGTTGTGTTTTTATTAGTACTCGTAGTCTGTTTCATCTATGTATTTCAAAGAATATATTAAGCTTGCCACGAAGTTTGTAAAATCCAGAAGCATAAGTCAGATACTTTATAAAGTATATTGTATATACTTAGCGTGCCGAGTTGAGTCGATTTAGTCCTGTCAGTCTGTCTGTTTGTTGTATATACTCGAACTTGTCTCTTAGTTTTTGAGATATCGTCCCTTCCTCACCAAGGAGCTGCAAATTGAATTGAAATCAAATTCTTTCATGAAAAACTTTTTTATTTGAAAGGATGTCTTCCTGAATTTTGGCATACATTACTATTTGAGGTATCGCAATAGTCTCCGTACATATTGTTCTGATCAGACAACTATAGCTTATAGCTGCGTTTCAAACCGATCGTTCAAAATCAGAATAAATATCTTTTTACATACTTTTATGCTATAAAAAGTGCACTTGTAAAGGGTATTAGAGCTTCGGTACAGCCGAAGGTTACTGTCAATCCCCTGTACTACAGAATGTATTCCAGTATTTCGCAAAGCTTTGTGTATTTTAATGTTAACATTTTGTAACAGAATTGTCAACTACATAAGTCTTTCTTTCGCCATTTAGAACACATTGCTGCAGGTGATGGTTTCTCGCAATTTGCTGACTTTCATGGACGACGAGACCTTAGAAAATCGTTTGGCCGGCGTGAGCAAGCGCAAATCGTGGGATGATGAATTTGTGCTAAAGCGTCAGTTCTCCGCACTGATACCAGCCTTCGATCCCCGCCCTGGACGTACTAATGTCAATCAAACATCAGACTTGGATATACCAGCACCGGGTACCAGTGCTGAATCGCTGCGTCAAGATGAGCATGTACCGCTACCACAGCCAGTACTGTCGTTGGTACTGCGTGGACCCAGCATAGGTGGTGTACCAGATGTCGAAATCGAATTGAGTAATAGCGAGTGGACGATATTCCGTGCCGTGCAGGAGCTTTTGCAAGTTTCGCAATTGAACAAGACAGATAAGTTTCGCAAAGCCTGGGAACCCACGTACACCATTGTCTATCGCGAGGTGACGCCACAAGAGTGCATTAGCGGCGGCATCAGTGGTACTGTTATGGAGTGTGACGATGGTCCGAATACACCAGTGGTATCGTCAAAGAGCGGTGCATCTACGCTCTCACCAAATTCTCCCATACGCGGGGAATTCACAACATCTGAAAATGTCACTTGCTCAGTTGATGATGTCTTGCAGTTGCTTAGCCAATTGAATGCGCTCAATCAAAAGGAGAGCATAACCGAAGCAGTAAATACAACAACCGCTAGCGCTGACACAAATACAACAGCTGGCGGCAATCTGCCACACGAACTTTTTATGAGTAAGAAAATCACAAACAAACTACAACAACAGATACAGGACCCCTTGGTGTTGGCAAGCAATTCTTTGCCCAATTGGTGTGAAGATCTCAATCAGTCTTGTCCGTTCCTGTTTCCATTCGAAACACGCCAGCTATACTTCAATTTCACTGCATTTGGAGCTTCGCGTAGTATTGTTTGCCTACAATCGCAACGTGATGTCACCTTGGAGCGCCAACGCATGCCCGGACTCAGTCCACGACGTGATGATCAGCACGAGTTCCGTGTCGGCCGTTTGAAGCATGAGCGCGTTAAGGTGCCACGCAATGAGAATCTGCTCGAGTGGGCCATGCAGGTGATGAAAGTGCACTGCAATCGCAAGTCAGTGCTCGAGGTGGAATTTGTGGGCGAACAGGGTACTGGTCTGGGACCGACACTGGAGTTCTTTGCACTGGTAAGTTAAAACTGGTAACTATAAAACATAAAAAATTAATATTTATTTTTTTTTTTTTTCAGGTCGCAGCTGAACTACAGCGCACCGATCTCTGCATGTGGCTGTGCGATGACGCCGATCTGGAGTTACCCGACAAAGCTCAAAGCGATCAAACTGAACATCTAATAGCCAACGATGATATTAAGCCAGTCGGTTATTATGTGAATCGTCGCGAGCACGGTCTTTTCCCAGCGCCATTACCGCAAAATTCGGAAATTTGCGATCGTGTATCGAAATACTTTTGGTTCCTTGGTGTATTCTTAGCTAAAGTGCTGCAAGATATGCGTTTAGTGGATTTACCACTTTCGAACTCGTTCCTAAAATTATTATGCCACAATAAAGTGCTATCACGTGGTGTACATCAGATTCAATCGAATCCTGTCTCCGAAGATCCGATGACCTCATCCGTTGTATCTGAGGATTCCGAATTGGCCGAAACTTGCTCGAAACTATTAAGTGGTGTCGGTGGTAATACCAACACGGAATATAACAACACCACCCCTACCAGTTGGTATGATGGTATTTTGGCTTATGAAAATCTCGCCGAAATCGATCCGATACGGTATGAGTTTATAAGAGAATTGCAGGAGTTGGTTGCACGCAAACAGGCTGTTGAGAGTGACGCTTCACTCACGCCCGAACAGAGGCGTGAATACTTAGCCGCACTGAAATTACGTACTAAACGAAATGAGGAAATCGATTTGGAGGATTTAACCTTGACATTTACCTATTTACCCAGTTCTTCTGTTTACGGTTATCCGTATGCTGAACTGGTACCAAATGGCGCCAACATTGATGTTACGCTTAACAATTTGGAAGAATATTGCGATCTGTTGATAAATTATGTTTTGCAAGATGGCATTGCCAAACAGTTGGAAGCATTTCATCGTGGTTTCTGTGAAGTGTTCCCACTGAAAAAGTTGGCCGCATTCAGTCCGGCCGAGGCGCGTATGATGATTTGCGGTGAGCAACATCCGCAATGGACGCGTGAAGATCTCATCAACTACACAGAACCCAAACTTGGTTACTCCAAAGACAGGTAAGTGTTAGAACACTCGAGAATACGGAAGATTATTAGTTATTGACGGCATTTAGTGTTGTAGGGTAGAAAGCTTGTCAGAGAGCATTCGACTTTATCGATGACAAGCATTTTTTATTTCTACTTATACAGTTGTTATAGCATGCACAGGATGGATATAGGTATTAAGTGTGCCGAACTGAGTCGATTAAGCATTGTCCGTCTGTAGTATATATGCGACCTTGTCACCCAGTTTTTGAAATATGGACCTGATAATATGCACACGTCCTTTTCTCCTGAATAAGGAATGTTTGTAGTTGTTGTTGTTGTAGCACAGATTGTAGGTGCCGTTCCGATTACTTTGATCCAACTGTCGTGGGAATGGAATAAGAATTTGTCATGACTGCTGACTACCACTATAGCATATTGCGACTTTATAAACTGAACGATCAAAATCAGTTCTTGTACGGAAATCTTTTTATGGGCTGATAATGTATTTCTACCCTTTGCCTTATTTAGCAAGTAACGTAGGGTATCTCTGATTGAAGGAGAGATGGTGAATAAAACACCGCCTCGAGTTGATGAACTTCAACAACCCTTTGCCTTATTTAGCAAGTAACGTATAGGGTATCTTTGATTGAAGGAGAGAGGGTGAATAAAACTCGGCCTCGAGTTGATGAACTTCCCTGAACGCATCAAGTAACACCAAAAGAGAAATTATCCCTATCCCTATTAGAATTGAGATAAACAGATACTGTCTATGAGATAAATACTTGTAGATACGTACTCTAGTTTACGCGGCGACAGAAATCTGAAAAATTTGCAAAGATTTGAAAATGAAAATATTAGATTTTTTATATTGCAAATATATTTTCATATATACATACTTATATACTAATATGGAATTAAAACTTGTTTTTTTTGCAGCCCTGGCTTTTTGCGTTTTGTCAACGTACTAATGAGTATGACCGGACCCGAGCGTAAGGCGTTCCTACAATTCACCACCGGCTGCAGTAGTCTACCACCAGGCGGTCTAGCTAACTTGCATCCACGTTTAACAGTCGTACGTAAAGTAGATGCCGGCGATGGTAGTTATCCATCGGTAAACACCTGTGTGCATTACCTTAAGCTGCCCGATTATCAGACCGAGGAGATAATGAAAGAGCGTTTACTGACTGCAACAAAAGAGAAAGGATTCCATTTGAATTAATATACATACATAACATACAATATGTGTTTAAATAATTTACTTACATACGTCTCTATACATATTAATCTTAAGCATTTGCCGAAATTTCAAATTGGGCGTTAACATTGTTAGGCGTTTCTACGAGAACAATTGAACAATTTTCAGTTGATGATGATGAAATTGTTTTATCTTTTATCTTTATTCTCTGCTGAGTTTATTACTACTATTATTATTATAATTATAATTATTATTTTTTTTTTGATGTATAAATTTAGGAAGTGTAACTTACATATATACGCTATATATTTAAAAAAACAGGAAATTTTCTTAAAATAGCACGTCAAAGAAAAAGTCAACGAAACGACATGAGCATTCTTGTTTTGTACCCAAATGGTGGCAATGTGTAAAAAAGTTAGGCAGAAACAACAACTAAAACTGTGTGTGTATGTAAGAAAAGAAGAAGAAAAAAACCAAATCTATGTAGAGCAAACAAACTAAGTAGTGCACCAACTAAAAGCAAAAAAGCAAAACTTTGGCTGAATATGGCACTGCAAGTGGCGCTTCAACTATTTCCTAACCAACTGCTGCAACATTATTACACAAATAGTTAAATAATAGAGAGAGAAAGCAAAAATAAAAAACAAAATAGCAAAATACGCGGCTAATAGCAAATTAAATTCACAGATGAAACTAGCTTATATTATGTATATACATATATGTTTGTTTGTTTTTTTTTCATTAAAAATTAATTAGCTTGTTGATGACTACCTAACTTACGCGTATATACAATATTGATACATACATACATAAATCAACTACAATACAATATTTCAATATTCACACAATTATATACTGGTGTATTATTAATATCACAAAACCACCAATAGCACAAATATTAAATTGCTTTCTAGCATTTGCAACAATAACAAATACTGTAAGTAAAATTCGAAGGCAAAGCATTTTTTTTTGTTGAAATTGGAACATTTCTCTTTGAATTTAAACTTTTTTTTGTAAAAAATTAACAGCAACTACAACAACAACGGTGCCTACTTTTGACACACCTGGCCAGAAATCGTCATGAAGAGTATTTGCGTGCAAAAAGAAAGTGCATTAATTTGTGCTGCAAACATGTCTGAACATGTTTTTAAATTAAAGTTTGAAGCAATTAAAAACCAACTACAATTTTTTAAATGCATTTCGCTGCTTGGTGATTTTCAAAACTTATACATATAATGGAATACTTGAAAAACTATATTGAAAACCAAAAAACAAAAGTAAGAAATATCATTACTGAAGTGTACCCACAATTTGATAACCACCAAATCCTTATACCATATACTCGTGCATAATATTTATAACATACATACATATATACATATGCTAAAAGTAAAAAATAAAATAGCAAAAACAACAACAACAACAATAGAGCTTTTTTTATAGCTAAAGAGAGCAGCATAAAGCGAGCTAGCGAGAGCGAAAGGGAAATGAGCGCAAGTAATCGGTTGTATGCGAGTGTTTCAATATACAATTTACACAAAACTTAACATATGTATGTAAATGTATGTAACACACAATATAAAAAAATAAAAACAATAGAAACATAGATAAGTCAAAGGATATAGCAGTCATAAAGTGGCGTATATGTAATGCCATTGCATCAGGTGGGGAAATACAGTAGCAAGTAATGTATGTTTGTATAATGTTTACACCTACATAAATACACACAGTGCTTATTGAAAATCATAATTTTTGTAAGAGAAAAATGTGAGAAGGTGAGTGGCTATAAAAAAGTATATGTTTGCCGCAGCGGTAATCGACCACAGCAAAAGAGAAAGCTATGCTTAAAAAATAATTAATAATTGATCACACACACAATGTTATTAGACATTTTTTCTGAATAATTTTAAAAGTTACTCTCTTAAAGCAAATAAAATCTTATCGGTAGTAAACAAATATGTAACAAAGTGTTTGTCATTTTAATTGCTGAAATAAATTCGAGGCATTGTGCATGGATAAGGTACAAAAGCATAACAGATCACTTGTGGCTTCCATTAAGGAGGCATCCCATCGTCCTTGTTTTGGGTCACTTTGTTCAATGAACAAATATTTCTACTCGATAGGGAGAATTCCACGTAGGCGATGTGATCGCTATTTGGAAACATGGATCCCACGGCCTTTATCCTGCGTCTGCAGACTGCTATGCAGTCAAGATGTTCTATAGTTTCAGCCTCCCTGTTGCATAACCGCCAATTTGTCATCTCCAGCTTGCACTGGTCAGTGTAGAATGCAACAATAGCACGAGTTCGTCCTTAGGGAGGTTCATTACGAGGGCGAGCTTGGTCTTACCCGGCTATACTTTTGTGACTGGGCACCCAGATGAGGTGCATTTTGTTACGTTCCGCTAGACTATTCAGCCGTCCTCTATATTCCTGCACTAGTAACGATTTGATCTCATGAGCAGAGATTGCTTTAAGTGCCGCTTGTCTATCGTTAAGTATGGTTATACATTCGTTGCGATAGTTGAGTGGGAGGTTAATCTCTAAGCACCGATATATGGCAAGGACTTCCGCTTGAAAAATTGTTGGAAAACTTCCCATAGGTATGGAGAGTTTGGTGCGTAGTCCTGCGACTCCTGCACCAATTTCCTTCCACGTTTTCGAGCAGTCGTATCACTTGATTGTACTACCTTTCTGTTGTCATTTGGAACAGTGTGTTTTTGGTTACCTGGTCGATTACTAGGTGAAGTTGAGGGGTTAGATAGTCAAACAAAAGGTTTTGGCCGAATAAAATCCGGATAAATTCCGCAGTATTATCGCTTCTTTTTCACATTAATTAAATTCAAGCAAAGACTTTTATAGGTTTTTTGATGTGCCGATCAATAGCTTTGAGTTCTCCAGCAGAGGCAGAAGTATATTTCAAGAAGGAAGGGCTGTTTCCACAACTCAATTCAGTAGTTAGAAGCTTTAAATAATACAAAGATCGAATAGGTCTCGTGTTTCTCCGTCCGCCTGTATATGCAAGATCAAGTTTTTGAGATATCAAATCGCAATTTTGCAAACGTGATTTTCTTTCTAAAAAGCAGTATATTTGTCGAAAGTGTCTATGTCGGATTTTTATAGGGTATATCTGCCATATATTGGAGGATGGAGTCATGTGTAAAAGTTCACGTATGTGAGGAAAGTTCTCTAATAGCCATATTGCTTAAGCAGCTCACGACGATCCGGTCTTTGACCAAGTGTCCTCTGAAGGCGAGCTAAAGTGAGAAGGCGAAACAATCCCTGCATAGGGTTGAGCGCTGGGTTTGGGACCTGCCACGTAAAAAAAAACACCCCCAATGAAAAATAACATTTCAGCTGCAACCGAAACTTTTGGTTTTCGGAAAGTGCAAAAGAACAGCTGGTACGACGAGGAGTGCCGTGTCGCAGCGGAGAGAAAACAGGCTGCCTACCTCGCAACGTTGCGGTGGACCACAACACGTGCAGAGTTGAAGAGAGAAGCGATACGCATTTGCAGACAAAAAAAGAAAGAGGCCGAAATACGTGAGTACGAAGAGCTTGAGAAGCTGGCCGACAGGGGTAATGCTCGAAAATTCTACGACAAAATGCGGCGGCATACAGAAAGTTTCAAGACCGGAGCATACTCTTGTAGAACCTCCAAAGGTGATCTAGCCACCGATGCCCAGAGCATACTTAGATTATGGAGGGAACACTTCTCCAGCCTGCTGAATGGCAGTGAACACATAGCACCAGGAGAAGGCGAACCCGATTCCCCAATCGATGACGATGGAGCAGACGTTCTATTGCCCGACCATGAAGAATTTCGAATAGCAATTAACCGTCTGAAGAACAACAAAGCAGCGGGGCCGATGGATTACCGGCCGAGCTATTCAAACACGGCGGCGAAGAACTGATAAGGAGCATGCATCAGCTTCTTTGCAAAATATGGTCGGACGAAAGCATGCCCAACGATTGGAATTTAAGTGTGCTCCGCCCAATCTAAAAAAAGGGAGACCCCACAATCTGCACCAACTACCTCCTTAACATCGCGTATAAGGCTCTATCGAGCATATTGTGTGAAACTGTCACACCGTCAACAAACTGATTGGACCTTCACAGTGTGGCTTTAGACCTGGAAAATCAACAACCGACCAGATATTCACCATGCGCCAATTTTTGGAAAAGAACTGTGAAAGGAGAATCGACACACACCACCTCTTCGTCGATTTCAAAGCTGCTTTCAACAGCACGAAAAGGAGCTGCCTCTATGTCGTGATGTCTGAATTTGGTATCCCCGCAAAACTAATACGGCTGGGTAAACTGACGTTGAGAACATCAGAAGCTCCGTCAGGATCAGGAAGGACCTCTCCGAGCCGTTCGATACCAAACGAGGTTTCAGACAAGGCGACTATCTATCGTGCGACTTTTTCAATCTGCTGTTGGAGAAAATAATTCGAGCTGCAGAACTTAATCGATCAGGTACAATATTTTATTTTTTTCTTTCTTTTCCCAAGTATCTTCCAGGCCGAAGTCTTAGCAATAAGTCGGTGTACAGAGATAAACCTCCACCGCGGCTATCGTAATGAGCGGATAACCATACTCAGCGATAGCCAAGCGGCACTAAAAGCGATCTCGGCCTACGAGATCAAATGGCTGCTAGTGCAGGAGTGTAGAGAACGGCTAAACAGCCTAGCGGAATTGAATCAGGTGCACCTAGTTTGGGTACCTGGTCATAGAGGCATAGCCGGAAATGAATTGGCTGACGAGCTCGCCCGCTCTGCAGCCTCCACAAGTATGGTAGGGCCCGAACCATTTACCGGGGTGGGCCCCCATACGATAAAGGAGCTGCTCCGCAAAGAGGAAAGAGAGGGCAGAGAAGGTCATTGGCAACGGGCGCATGGCATGCGGCATGCAAAGCTGCTGATAGGGGGGTACAACCTCAAAAGGTTTAAATCAATAATCAACCTCCCAAGGATCAAGCTCAGGCTCCTGGTCGCATTCTACACCGGCCACTGCAAGTTGAAAAGGCATATGTTCAACTTAGGACTTGCCTCTTGCTCTAACTGCCGGTTCTGCGACAGGGAACCTGAAACCCCGGAGCACCTGCTGATCGATTGCATTGCAGTCTGCAGACGCAGGTCTAAGGCCCTTGGAATTACATTTCCGGATAGGGAGCAAAATGCTAAAATTTATCGATTTGTTGGGGCTTGGTGAGTTCCTGTGAGTTAGGAGAGGGCACAATAGACCCAAGGTCGCAGTGCTTACCTCAATTAATTCTATTGTCTATTCTATCTTTTATAAGAGTGTACAGCTGCTGGCCGCCCCGCCGTTAGTTCTGCTTTCTCCAGACTGGACAAGCAAGCAAAACAAATGGGTCTGGCAGTGAACGAGAGCAAGACGAAATATCTCCCCTCATCAAACAAACAGTCGTCGCGACTTGGCTCTCACGTCACTGTTGACATTCATAAATTTGAAGTCGTAGATAATTTCGTCTATTTAGGAACCAGTATAAACACCACCAACAATGTCAGACTGGAAATCTCACGCAGGATAACTCTTGCCAACAGGTGCTACTTCGGACTGAGTAGGCAATTGAGAAGCAAAGTCCTCTCTCGACGAACAAAAACCAAACTCTATAGGTCACTTATAATTCCCGTCCTGCTTTATAGTGCAGAGGCTTGGACGATGACAACAACTGATGAGTCGACGTTGCGAGTTTTCGAGAGAAAAGTTCTGCGAAAGATTTATGGTCTTTTGCGCGTTGGCCACGGCGAATATCGCATTCGATGGAACGATGAGCTGTACGAGATATACGACGACATTGACATAGTTCAGCGAATTAAAAGACAGCGGCTACGCTGGCTAGGTCATGTTGTCCGAATGGACGAAAACACTCTAGCTCTGAAAGTATTCGACGCAGTACCCGCCGGGGGAAGCAGAGGAAGACCTTCACTCCGTTGGAAGGACCAGGTGGAGAAGGACCTGGCTACGCTTGGAATATCCAATTGACGCCACGTAGCGAAAAGAAGAAACGACTGGCGCGCTGTTGTTAACTCGGCTATAATCGCGTAAGCGGTGTCTACGCCAATTAAGAAGAAGATACGTCACGTTATATTTTTCAGTGGCATTCATTATTGGATAATATTCGACCGAATTGACCACGTCCAGCACGCAGTGAAGAAATATACCTGTAGCTGTACACAAAGACCGTAAATAGTCGATTCGGTGCCGTTTGCAACGACTGCGGCGAGATATGTAACGACTTGGCTTTACGTCGAGATCTTAAATTGAAGCATATAAAATACAGCTTGTGCAATACCTGAAGCCGCTCAACCTTCACATGCAACATCGCTTCGCTCTAAGGGCTCTTGAAAAATTCCAAGAATATCCGACGTTTTCGAGGCAAATTTTGTTCAGCGATGAGGCTCATTTCTGGCTTGATGGGTATGTACACAAGCAAAATCGCCACATTTGGGACGAAGAGCAACCTGAAGAAATTCAAAAGCAGCCATTTATCCAGAAAACAATATTTTGGTGTGGTTTATGGGCCTGTGGAATCATCGATCCATATTATTTCAAAAATATCTGTCCATGCGACGTATCCGTCTATGCCGACCGTTATGGTGCCATGATAACCGACTATTTGATGCCTGAAATTGAAGCTCGTGATCACGGCGACAATTGGTTTCAACAAGACGACTTCACTTCCCACACACCACATCAATAAATGGATTTCTTGAGAGAACACTTCGGTGAGCAGATAATTTCACCGTTCGAATTTTTCCTGTGGGATGTGTAAAATCTAAAGTCTATGCGAATAATCCCGCGTTGATTCAGGCTTTGGAGCAAAACATCACGCGTGTCATTCGCCAGTTACCAGTCGAAATACTCGAACAAGTCATCGAAAATTGGACCTGACGGATGGACTACATGAGACGTAGCCACGCCCAATATTTAAAAGAGATAATCTTCAAAAAAAATAAATGTCAAAGCTTGTTCTTTCGAATGTTAATAAACATTCCCCATTAAATTTAAAGTTTCAGTGTTTTTTCTTTAAAAAAGTAAGGAATCTCTTAATGGATCACCCTACAGGTAACTTGGGTGCAGGTAATGTTAATGTTTTTTCTTGTTTCTATTCCGAAAGGAAAGATGATTTTCCATACGTTTTGTTTTCTATCTGCTTTAAATATTTTATTTTATTGATTGAAGTAAATTAACATCAAAAAGATTAAAATACAATGCAATACATACAATACCGTACAGTAATCGAATAGTAGATAATAAACTACAGTGTGTCTGTTATGTAAGTGTACAATTGTCACAATTCTCACATTTGATTCTTTTTCGGTTTTCAATTATTAATATTTGAAAATACATTCTTCTAAATTTAACTAAAAACCATTACAGAGAATAAGGTATGCTTGCTTTTTAATTGTTAAATTATAATTTTCCACATTACATATGTATGTATATTTAAACCTATATCAATTAATTTCGCACTTTACCACAGCAGTATAATATGTAAGTTATAAATTTATTAGCGATATATGTATATATTTTATTTATTAACTAAAATCTAATCATCATATCCACGCGCTTATAGAATTGTCAGATTTTAAGGATATTGCTAAATATGTTTGATATAAATTTTAGAAGGGCACATTTAAGTGATTCATTTTCCTATTGTTGTAATTTGTATATATGTACACATGTGTTTAATTGTTAAATATTCAATTTTTTAATTCTTCATACATACATACATACGTCGATCAGTAAGCATGCGATTATCTCATTTTTTATAGTAAAACCTTTTCAATTAGTATGCTTTTAAGAAAATAACGAACTGAACTGAATAAATTTTAAACAGCTGCAAAGCAGAATATTTTGAGGTTATGTTAGGCCGACATATTCACTATAACTATTTTCCTAGAAATTGTTGTTATATTGTGAACTTGTAAATAACTACTTTTTGGTTGGGTAAACACATCAAACCGTTACTATCTTATAAAAAAAAATTGATCTTCGCTGCAAGCAAAATCAGCAGTAGCTTCGCAAGAAATTGAACTTTTTTATTTATTTCATAGACTACTTTTGCAACTGAAGTAAAAAGAATTATTCTTTACCTCTTATTTGTGCTACGAAGTTAACTGAAAAAATTGCGGTTCCCATTAGCTTTAAGACTCAGATTGACTGATAGAACACAAATTCATGTCAGAAATATCTGCACTCGATTGAGCAACAGGCTCCGAGTGCCAGTGACCAACCAACTTACCGATAACCGATATTTGAAAATGTTTTTTTTTTTTATAAATTTGGATTTTGTTCCGTACGGCATATGAATTCGAAATTCACGTAGTGTTAATCATGTACTAAAATATTGAACAGAATATGGCAGTCTTGCTATTGTGTCTAATAAATTGCTATTAACTGAAGACATTGTTTTGGCACGCACTGTTAACACTTCATTCTTTACGGGATAAACAGTACTTTGTATATAGCAAAAAGTTTATATAGAAAAAAGAGTATTATTTAGCAAAGCACTTTAATGAGAGATTGCTACTTGCAGGTAACCTAACTTCTGCATAGCTTGCCTCTTGTTCTCCATTTCTTAGATAACCAAATATCAAAATTCCCAAAAATATACCAACAATTTGTAAGTGGCCTTGGTCAAAGCATTAAGTCTTCCAGAAACATTGCTTTACCGTGCCCTTGTCGCCCGGGTCTACGTATCTACCTATGTGAGATCTGATTCTCGACTGAGGCCTCAACTGCATTTCCCAGACCGTTATCAAATTTGTTAATTTTTTAGTCGACCAAGCACTGTTGTCTCTGTAGCAAAACTACGGTCTTACGAAACGCTACAACAATATTAACAGTAATTACAGTTGACTAGAGAAAAGAAAGAGGAGACTTGTCATTATAATAAACAATGAAGTTGGATAATTGAAGAGCAAGTTAAGTAATAAATGGAATTAATATCTAGAGAACTTAAGATGTCTTCCCTAAGAAAATTATACAATAGTGGCGCCAATATAACTTGGAACAGTTTCCACATTTCACCAATTACCAAATTTAAAAACTTGCTTTTAAATTTTTTATGAGAAGATAGAAAAATCTTGTTAATACAATAGAGAATTATTCAAGCTGAAAAACAAAGTATTCATTTTATTTCAAGTTTATAGCATTTTCCACTCAATATTTTACTAAATTTGGAATTAAATAAGTCTACACAAAATAGCTGTTATATTGTGAAATTATTATTGAATAGTTACCGTTAGTGATCATCAAGATTGCGAATTTTTTAATTAAAACAAAATTTTCAATTTCTAATTCCGATTTTGTGAAATTTAATTTTCGAAAAGAAAGTTGTGTTTTCCGAAAATTTAGTTTTTGATCTCAAAATAACTAATTTTTAAACCAATTTTTTATAGTGAAAAACAATTAAAAATATGAAATAAATTTTGAATTTTTTGGTTGAAAATTTAGTTTTTAATCCCAAAATCAAAAAAGTTTAAAATTTAGGTTTGAATTTGAATGTTTTTTTAAATTTAATAATAAAAATCGAGCAATGAATATTTTAAATTCCAAGCATCCTGGATTAGAAATTGAAAAAAAAAATTTACAATTCAAAAATTCGAGGAATTGTAAAGATTAAAAAATATTGCATAAAACGTTAATTAAATACTGTTTTTAGTGCAACCCTTGTAATCTCACAAATCAGATACATGACTGTCGCCAACTGTTTTTTGTAAAAAAATACATAGAATATAATCTATGTAAATATTGGGTTTTCAAAAAAGTCTTGCGGTATTTTTATTGAAATTGAAATGAGTTTTTGATGACTCATGCCCAGCTCTTGACCGATGCTACGGCTGCTACTATGCCGGTCTCTTTCGACCAATTCAGCGATTTTATCACAATTTTCGACGACAGGCCTTCCGGAGCGTGGCGCATCTTCGACCACCTCTACACCAGAACAAAAAACGTTGCACAACTTTATTGGGGGCTTGAGATGCATTTTTGCCTTTATCGTAGTAGTACTGTAAAATATGCCGTATTTTCTCTTTATTTTGCTCCATGTTTGCGACGCTATAACTCACGAACGACTTAAAAGAAACGACAATTAATCAAACACGTGTTAGCGCGTGAAATGAGCTTTCCAAAAAGGTATAGCATGACCCGATGCGACGAATAAAACTAGAACTACGCGCTTTCAGCGCCAACTAGCGAAAATACCGCAAGACTTTTTTGACAACCAAGATATGTATGTAAATAAAATAATTTCAACTTTTTTTCGCCTAAAGCATATTTAAAAATAATAGTAATAAATATAAAAAACAAACAAACAAAAAATTTTGGTATTGAAGTCGAAATCTATATTTTTGAAAACAAAGAAGAAACAAAAAATCTAGGTAATCGAAAATTATGTATTTAAATGTTTTTATTATTTGTTGTTTTTGCTCAATTTTCGCACAACATGTCTTACGTATCGCAATATGTACATAAATATTTCCAAATAACTGCTGATAATTTGTACAGATTCAAGCATTTTTTCAATGTTTCTCAATTAAAAACTTAAATACGTAAAATATATATCAATATGTACATATATATGAAAAAAAAATTATTTGCTACAAACTGTAAGCAAAGGCAATTATAATAAAATATTTTAGATCTTTTAAATCAAAATATTAATTTTAAGGTTTACACGTAAAACTCCATATATCTATGTTTGCATATACACATGTTAATTAAAGCAAACATATATGTACATATGTATATGCATATATTATACGTAAGTATATATAAATGTATTTTCGGGTGTCCGTTATTTCCCAAGTTTATTGTTTTTTTTTTTTGTAAACTGCCACTGAAGTTTAAATTTTTGCCCTAATACTAAGGATCCAACGGGAATAATCTATTAATTTTCCGCTCTACTAGAAAGGCCTTAGTGATTTTTTTTATAAAAATATTGCCTTAAAAGTTACGCAGTTAAAGAAGAGCATTCATGAAAGTGATTTATACATTATTTGTTGCTCATGCGACACGGTGTACAGTACATTTCACGCGTAACTTCAACTTTTTTAGTGCAAAAACTGAAACTTCAGGGTCCGTATGTATGAGAAAATAATCAACTAGATAAATATGTTACATATGTTTTTATTGAAATGTATGAATGTATTCATGTAAATGCCTACGACCTACAGTTTTATGTAGTACATACATACATTGGATTCTTACAACATGACATATGTATTTTTTAATGTATTTATTTTATGATGTACGAAAATTTAGTTTAATGTGATTCATTACTTGATCTCATAAACAGAAAAATATAGTTGTATGTATATATTGGTTGTAGCGAAAAGCATAGGCGCATCCACCACAAAGACAACAAACCGCGATATAAAGTGACACTCGGCAATTAAGAAAAAATAAAATACAATACAAACTAAGAGAATACAAATGCGAGCAATATTGCTTGCAGCACGCACATCAATAAGGTACTTAGGCAACAGCAACAATAACGCTAATGTAATATATACCGTTATACATGTCATCATGTATATTTGTCTATACGCAAGTGTGTTTGTTTTCAATTGTGGTTTCTATACGTTTGAGATCTGATTATTTTTCATTAAATTCTTACAAAATAATAACACGTAAGCTTGTATATGTTTACACTAGAACTATACGCGTTAAAAATTCAATACAATCAAAGTGTGAGAAATAATGCTTATGAAAGAAAACTTAAATAAAAACAGTGATATTGGTTGCAAAAACGCCTAATAATCGAAACAGTTCTAACACTGTTTATTTTTAAAAATGTAGATATGACATATGTACATAATTATACACAGTAGCAAACAAATAAAAATTAAATTGTATTGCGTAATTTAAGTAATAGTTGTTGATTTATTAATTTTCACGTTTCTTGAAAGTAATTTGGCATACAACTTTTTCAGTAATTGCTTACAATTTATAATTACTATATGAAGAGCACCACATATGTATGTATGTACATTTAAACATAAAAACAAGAAAAAAACGTTAACTCGGGTAGCACCGATAAAATACCCTTCACAAATATAAAAATGTTCTTCACAAGTTCTGTTAGTTTGTATGGCAGCTATATGCTGAAGTGGTCCGAGCTGAAAATTTTCTCGGATATTGTAGCATTGTTTTAGACAATAATTTATGCCAAGTTTCTTGAAGATATCTTCTGAAATAAAAAACTATCCATACAACAACCTGATTTTGATTGATTAGTTTGTATGACAGCTATAGTCTGATCTAAAAAAAAAAATAAAATATTATACCGTTGCTTTAGCCAATAATCTATGCTAAATTTCGCGAGGATATCTTCTCCAATACAAAATTTTTCCATACAAGAACGCGCTATGCTATATTAGTTCGATATCGACGATTGCAACACACAAATAAACAGCTTCTTGAGGTGTAAAGGACGTACGCCTAATTTCAAATCGATATCTCAAAAACTGAGGGTTTAGTTCGAATATATACAGACGGACAGATGGTTATGGCTAAATGGACTTAGCACGTCACGCTGATTATTTATATACACACTTTATAGAACTCCCTTTTGGGTATTTCCAGCTTCGTGGCAAACTTAATATGCCCTGTTCAGGGTATAAATATATTTTACAACTTGAAAATGTTTAAATTGCTAAATTTGTGAGCTTCCATGGTGACTGTTAAGCTAATTTCTTTTATTTTGTACATAACCAAATATTAATATATTTCTTTTACCAAAAACTTGCTACAATTTTAGACTAAGCACAAAAAGCTAAAACTCAAGTATTTTATCTATGTTTACAAAGTATGCACAGTTAGAACGCTGTTTTTGAAGAATGCCTTTAATACTGTGGTGTCACTTATAAGTAATATAGTGTCGCGGTTGGGTTTTACAAAAGTTAAAAAGTTAATTTTAATAGCTTTGGAAATTATCTTATATTATGACTTAAACTTGTTGTTTGCACAGACCACAACAACACTTTAATTAAATAAATTAGTAATTAAGTAGTTACTGTTCATTTATGTAATATATGTATATGTCATCTACATATGTATGCATTTATATAATACTCGGTAAATTGATTTTTTAACGAGTCCAAGTTGGGGAGTTTGCTACAGCTTAGAATGATATTAAAAAAACGTATAGTTTATACAAATATTAACATATTTGTGTGTTCAAAAAACCATTGCATAGAATTTGATTTGTATTTATTTATTTTTTTATACACTACTACATTCTTTACGCTATCAAATGATGTGTATGCCTTTTGCGATCACTCTTATCTTATTAACTTAAAGCAATCTTCATTTTGTCTTTT
This sequence comes from Bactrocera dorsalis, assembly GCF_023373825.1. Taxonomy (NCBI): domain Eukaryota; kingdom Metazoa; phylum Arthropoda; class Insecta; order Diptera; family Tephritidae; genus Bactrocera; species Bactrocera dorsalis. Next base: position 28,019,463 of record NC_064303.1, on the reverse strand, counting down.
CGCGTTTTTGTTTTTAATTAGTTTTTCTTTTTGTTATAATTTTTTGTTTTTATTTATTTTCTCTTTTTATTAAATTTATTGGATTTGCCATTTTTAGTTAAATTTCACTATGTAGTTTTCTGCAAGAATTTGTTTTTTTTTCTTTCTAAACGCTAAAATATAAATATGTGCACAAATAGCGAAAAAAAATGTAATACGTAAATTCTACTAGTCACAAACGTTCGCTTTTTAGTTTTATTTTACTTATTCACATTTTTTATATATGCTGGTTGCTTCTCGTACATCTGCTGCTTGTATTTGTAGTATTCTTTGTATCGCCTTTTACTATTTAAATTGGTTGTATTAACGTTTTTTGGCTAATTTAATAATATTCACATATTACTGTTATTATTTTTATAAATTTATTTTCGCCGACACTCAACAATTTAGGCGCATAAAACGGAAAAAACGTTCACTTTTAATGCATTTTTATGTTTGTTTTATTATTACTTTTCTCTTTTATGTATAGAATTTGCTAATGAAGAACAACTTTTTTAAATGGTAAATGGTATTTTGATATAAAATTTACGTACTTTTGTAACTACTTATGCTTGTTTTACTTCATTTGCTGAATGCTCGTAAGTTATAGGTATTACTATTGTATGCAAGAACAATGTTTACAACACAGGAAAACATTTAAAATACTTGATTTATCTTATTAGTTTAGAAAATAATTTTATATGACGACCACGACCACGACGAAGATGAAGAGTGCAATTTATATATATGTATATGTAACGAGAATCACAATGAAAAATATGCCAAAAATTAACGGCAACGTGCTTTAGAGAAAGTTAATTTGTATGCTTAATTGATTGGCTGACTGAGTGCACTAAGCATGTCTCAGCAAGTGTTTTTTACGAATGTCTGACTCAACGATTAACCACGTTTTCGCGTATTTAGCCGGCTGACTGGATGACTGATGAAATGGCTCTTTTATAGATTTGTTTTTAATTTTTTTTAGGCTTTTTAATGTTTTTTACTTAAATGCACTGTGTCTTAAGCGCCTTCGAAAACTATACACACTAATTAATATTTATACCGCTTGATCTGGTTGCCGTTCCTTAAATTTAAGCGTTTCCTCAAAAATCAATGTTTTTAAGGTTTCTTTTGGAAGATCGTCCAGTTCCATGCTGATGCTGAAAGGCACCTCCGCGACAGGCTAAAAAAAATAATTTTTTTTATGATGAATTTTATTTATAAACTCTAAAAATTTTTACATACCTCATCGCCCGGATCGTAATACTGTTCTAAGTATGGATGGGCCAACGCTTGTTCAACGGGTATTCGATTATGCGGATTAAACGTCAACATTTTGCCCAATAAATCCAAGGCTAGTGGATCCGCATTGGGGAACAGTCGTGACCACGGTACTTTTGGCTTGAAAGTCAGTGATTCCAAATAATTACGAGCCTGTCAAATATTAATACATATATAGATTTTTTTTTTTGTAAATTAAATATATAAAGTAAAATACTGCTGCTACTTACCTTTTCATTTATAATACACTCTAAATCTTCTTTTGAAGGTGATCCTAATACGCCTAAAATATGATTTAATTGATCCAGATAGTGCTTGCCTGGAAATATGGGACGATTGCTAAGCATCTCCGCCAATATGCAGCCAACCGACCATATATCGATCGATTTTGTATAACCTTTTGAGTTAAGCATTATCTCTGGAGCGCGGTACCATCTTGTTGCGACGTATTCTGTCAAGAAGCCAGTATGATCATGATCCGGATCGGCCACACGTGCCAAACCAAAATCGCAAATCTGCGGGTTTGGAGAAAAATTTATTAAGTATATATATACACATATGCAATAATCTTTACAATATAAAATTGCTATGTCGTAATGAATAAATAAAATCGCTTTTGTAAAGACAAATATTTGTATGGCAAAATCGGCTAAATCAATAAATTCGCGGATGATTGTATAATGTAATGAAATCTAATTTGCAGTCAAAATATTATTACTTTTTAATTGTTGCTATATATGACTACTTTAATATTAGCGAACCAGTCCATACGTATATAATGCAGAGTTGTCAATATTTAAACATCTAGTCGCAATTAAACAGCCATAACTCTGAACTACCTAGAAAAAAAGGAAACTTCGGTTGTACACAAGCCATAATCCCCTTAAAAATGAAAAGATTTCCATGCATGGTCTTGAATTTGATCATTTAGTTTGCACGGCAGCTATAAGTATATTGGTCCAATATCGGTAATTCCGATAAATGACCTTTTTTTTTTTGGAAAGAAAAGACTTCTGAATAATAACAAGTCGATATCTCAAAAACTGCATGACTAGTTCAGGTACATACAGACGGACAGACCCAACCAAATGGACTCAGCACACTCTGATCAAGGCAAACTTAAAACACCCTAGTCAGGATATAAAATTTTTATAACTAACTCCAATGCAATATTAAAAGCAATACTTTAAAAATAATAATTTTACTCACTTTAAGATCACAAGTGGTATTCAGCAATAGATTGCTGGGCTTCAAATCACGATGTAATACATTCGCCGAATGAATGTACTTCAAACCTCGCAATATTTGGTAAAGGAAATAACAAATGTGATCATTGCTAAGCCTCTGTAAATATATAAAATAAAATAAGTAGTGATACTTAAAGTAAAATTGTCTTAATACATACCTGAGTTTTAAGTAGTTTGTAAAGATCAGTCTCCATTAAACACTGTACAATATATACATCTCTCATCTGTTCTATGCTATCTACACGCAATATATCTCGAATATCAATTATCTACAAAATAACAACAAAAAACAACCGAGTGATTAGTAATCATTTTACAAATAAAACTTTGTGGTGGTGAGGCATTATGGGTAGAAACAGCAACCTGGGATTGCTTACTCACATTTTCATGTTTAAAGCGGGTTAAAATTTTGATTTCTCTCAACGTGCGCTGACAATAGGTTTGATGCTCGAATGGCGAAATTTTTTTTATAGCAACTTTTATATTTGTTAATGTGTCCAGTGCTGACCTGTGTTGATAAAAAAAACAATTGTAGATGAAATGTTAATAATCAAAGCGAAAATAACAAAATATGCAGATATATGGTGTGACAGTTTGGGCCTGTTGATACCACTTTGTGAGTTTTTTTTTTGCTTTTACATTAGCCACACCCTGTGCCTTCGCAGGGATTTCGGGTATGAGGTTAATGCAGTGAAGAATTATTGAATTATTTGAGCAAATATTAATACTTGTAATACTTACACTACCATACCGTAGGCACCTTCGCCAATATAAGTTAAATCCCTGTAGCGAGGTCCAACTTCAAAAATTTGTGACCGTATGACTTCCGCATTAGGATTCGAGGTGGCGTTCACAGCCGTCGACGCTGCATTACTATTGGCATTGCCAGGGACCGCTGCAGCAGCAGCGTTCTTTGCAGCCGGAACTGCACCATTGTTTCCACCAATTGGACCGGTGGTGGACTGTGTGCTACTTGCCGCCTCTGCCATATACGCGCTTGTTCCGGTGCGATTTATTAAAAAAGCGTAAAATTCACAAAAATTATGCGACGCAGTGCGCTACTATACGTATGTATACGCACAATTATGTGTATTGAAAAAATGTTAAGCGAAATTCGTCACCACCAGTTGGCAGGTTCGGGTTGATTTTCTAACATACTTTTCAAACAGCCATTCATTTTCACCACATGCTTTAGTAACATTCGCAAGCAGTGTTGTATTGACAATATCTGACGTTAAAGATTTTCATGAGATCAAATTCAAATGCAATCATTCTGCATATTAGGATTTTAGCATTTTCTCTATGTAAATATATGTGTATTCTAGCTATCATCATTATAAAATATAAAATGTAAAAATAATTTTAAATTAAGTTTTATCACACTACTGGAATTTAAAAAAAAATGTTTTATCTTCTTTATTTTAAAAATGTTGATCTTTATTAAAAATCGTTATATTAATCTGGATCTAAAAATTTTTTATTCAATAATTTTGGAAAATTAAATCTTCCCATCTTTTTAATGCTTGTTGTAAATTTTTTATATTCTGCAATCCGATATTTGCAATAAAATATTTATTTCATTATTTTTATTAAAAAAGGTTTCATGGGCTTTTACATTCTGCAATCCGATATTTGCGATAAAATAATTATTTCATTATTTTAATAAAAGAAGCTTCTATGGGCTCACCATGTTATATTTATTCTTTACACACGTATATTCGACGTCGTCTATTTAAAAACAAATAGCGTTCACTTGCTTGAAAACAGCTGTTTATTGGCCTTACTCATCAATGACGTGAATTTTCTGTTTTTATTATCTTTAAACCATGATAAGGTAAATAAAACAATTTGAAGTAATGTAAAAAGCGGTATATATTTACATTTACAAGAGGAAAACAAACTTGACGAACGTAGAATATAGTGAAGTGAGTAAATTTATAAAAGTGACATTAGTGAAATTAATTAAATTAATATGTGATTCCCCGCTTTCATATAAATCGTATAATACAGCTCATATCATTTGTTCCACTTTCTAATTGCCCAAACCACTATTTCTTCATTTTTCAACTGATTTCGTTTTCTCCTTTTCATTTTTTATTTGAAAAAATTTATCTCAATTTTAGTTGTACTCCAGTTAACTTATTGAAATTAACTAAAACTAAAAAACAATGGATCAAAAACCTCAGATTTACTCCAAATTTGCCATCCTGACACGTACAACTGAGATGCGAATGCATATTTCTGCTGAAGTGCCCTGTGATCGTCCTTCTGAAGTACAAACATTTACTATGGGGGGTGGAACCCTCATAAAAATGTATCAAACTCAAACGCCAGTAGAAGTTGCAGGCTCCAGAAAATTCAGTACAGTACAAATACTTGACCTGGTGCGTCAGGAACCGATATATGAAAATCTTTATGAATGTCCACAAGAAAATTTGTTAAAAGTGAGTGAAGCGTTATGGCCGTATGTAATTGCCATAAAGGAACCAGAACGGCGATTACAGTTGGTAAAGAAGGTTGAACATTGTAAATGGATAATATACTTGAAAAAGAATGATTTAGTGCGTGTGTCCGGTGCGTCGTTTGGAAAAAAATCGACATTCTACGATTGCATCATACGATACATTGGCAACGTTGCTGAACTTTATCCCGTTGGTTATATCTTCGGTCTGGAGTTGCTGGTATGAAATGTGAATTTGATTGTGTGTGATAATTCACACTCACAAAAGGAATTATATGCTAGTAATAATCTTGATTTCTATTAATGGTACATTTGGGCTATGATTTTATATATCTACCTTAAACTTTTTACTTAATATAAACTAAAACCATTTAAATATAATTTACACGCTTGAATGTAAAAGTATTAGTTTAAGTATAAGTTAGTTTTTAAATTTTATAGGAAGAGATACTATTAAATGCATATTATCATATAAAAATATAATACTTTGTTATAGCACTTAGACAACGGCTTCTCACCACAGTCCGAAGATATTCCTTACTCAATAAAATACATGCAATGTGATCCGACACTATCCATATTCTCAACAGCCGATAATCTATTGCAGCTACCAAGTGAGGTCAAGAAAAAGTTTTCTATGCAAAATATCATCGGAGAGACTCTAACCAAAGTTCGTACTGCTATTGTACCTTCGACTTGTGCGAACGGTGGTGGTGGTGCCGGTAGCAACACAAACTCCTTGCGCAGACAAAAGAAGCCAAAAAAGAAGGTGCCCACTTCACAATTTTATGACATTCCAAGTTCTCCAATTACTGAAGACAATAAATTAGTTCCAAACAGTGGGCTTGATTTCAGCCAACATCACGAAATGGAACGGGACAGTAATAAACCGAAAAATTTGGATGAGTTAGATAACGGTAATCAAATTATATCGTTAGAAAGTGATGAATATAAGCAAAGTATTGAAAATTATGAACGTAGCTTGGAAAGGCAACGTGGTACTACAGCATCAACATCAACTGCAACTGCAGCAGCACCGGTAGGAATATTAAAGCATAGACATCCGCCCGCTGCTGCAGCAAACAGTGTAGATGTTGGTAATAGTAAGGATGCCGCTAGTGGCACTGTGGTACACCCACTAAATCTAATGAGTATGGAAGATCGAGATATAATTGTTATTGATCGTGCCGATATACGTGAGTCTACGAAAAATGAGTCGAACGTTATTGTGGTGGACAAAAATATGCAACAAGATGTTGATTTGGCTGAATTATTGGGTAGCAATTGGCCAATCAATGCTGGAGGCGCAGCTAGTATACTAAATAATAAGCAACCGCCGAAACAACAGCACACAACTGCTAACGCTAACATCGATTCAGTGCAAACAAAGAGTGTACGTAATAAATCACCAAATCCTCTGACACACTTTGGTGGCATTAAGACTCCAGGCAATGTTGCCTTGGACGGTTATATTGCCGGTGAGCCGGCAAGCGAAAGCATCGGAACAAATAGTAAGTATTTAGCATTAAAAAGCCTTCGATTTTTTTTAACAATGCAATAATTGCTGTATACTTTCTTGTTTGTTTAAAGTATAAACACAACAAACAGAAAAAAATATATTTTACTGTCTTCTAATATCTATCTACATATGTATGTATGTGTGAGAAGACAATTGAATTCCTCTTAGGTGCAATAAACTTTCGAAAAATCTTAGAGCTATTAACACTGTTTAAACTGCTTAATACTCCCATAGACGAGTGAATTAATTAAATTTCGAAAACCAATTTTTTTTTTCTTGCTGAATTGAAGTTTATGCACGTAGCCCTTTAACCACAACTATTTGTAGTTTCCATACATAGATATTTGTATACTTATGTACACATATTTAGAAATTGTTTTCAAAAAGCTATTTTTAACACAAACCATGTGGTTAGTGATGTAGTATTATTCTAATGGCAAACAATTTTGTGAATGGTATTTACTCTTTCTTGTTTATTGGATACTCAGAATTGTAATTGTGTAATGATTAATAATATAATAATTTAATTTTATGTTTGTTATTTTAAATATACTTTTGGTTTTTAAATTTTTTTACATACATTTAAAGTTTTCAATTTGAGATAATTCAAAACTATCGTTTTGTTTTTGTTGTATGTCATAGAGAAAATTTGTTTATTTTATAGTTTGTTCGAAATATAACTAAAAATTTCTTTAATAGCTACATATATATTGTATGTATGTACATATTTTATTTTTGGCTATACTTCCTCGTCTCTGACTTGCTTCAAAGTTTTTTTTTGACGGATTTAAACAAATGAGAATTTAAAATAATTGACAAAATGTAACGAAAATTTTCAATAAATAAATAATAAGGACAAAATGATCTAAAAAAAAATTTAATCCGCATAATCCATTCAAGGTTGGGAATTTTTTAATTAAAAATTTTTGAATCAAACAGTAAACATTTAGTTTTTAACCCCGATGGCATGTAAAATTAGAATTTTAATTTATGTATAATCCACAACGTTTGAGTTTAACTTTTAAAGCTTTTCTGTCCGTCCGTCTGTCTGTCTGTCTGTATATACGCGAAGTAGTCCTTCAGTTTTTAAGATATTGATTTGGCACAAATTCTTTTCTCCTAAAGAAGCTGGTCACTTGTCGGAACCGCCGATATCGGACCACTGTAGCATATAGCTGCCATATAAACTGAACTATTGAACAATGTCCTTATTATTGTATTTGAGAAGGGTATTATAGCTTTGGTGCAACCGAAGTTGACCTTTTTTCTTGTTTTTTTAATGTAAATATTATTATATATTTTTTTTACTAATAATAATTTAAAATATAATTTTATTTTAATTTCTTTTTGATTGAAAAAAATGAAAATTTCATTTCTAATTTAAATTTTAATTATTAAATTGAAAATTTAGTTTTTAATCCTAACAGTTATTATAATATTAAATTATTTAAATGTGTAAATTTAGTTATTAATTTAAGTTTCCAATTTTTAATCTCAAAATCGGAATTAAAAACTAGGAAAATATTTTTTGGAGCAACAAAAAAATATTTTTCAAATTAAAAGCCGGAAAGAAAAAGAATAAAATAGGAAAATATTGTCATATATACAAACATGTGTATTTCTAACTGTAGCACTAAATTTAAAAGAAATATAATAAGACAAAAAGTATTTTACTAAAAATAAGCTTTTCTTTTCAAAGTTAACATAAAAGTACGCAAATGCGAATAAATTTAAATTACAGAATAATTATAAATTATAATTTTGCATTTTTCAATCCGGTTGTAATTGGGATTAAAAGTTTCATTTTTAATTTGTGTTTAAAATCTTAATTTGAATTTTTAATTTAAATTTGTAACTTTTAATTCGATTTTTGGCATTCAAATCTTTTTTTTATTATTTTTCAATCTTGTATGATATTTGGCATTAAAAATTAATTTTTCAAACCGTTATTTAGAAATTTAAAAATTAGTTTTGACAAAGTTTGCAAAGTAAAAAATGCAATTCGAATGTTATTTCAACTTTTACATTATTTTTGTTTAATCCGTTAATTATGTTTAAAAATTTGATTTATTTGAGATTTTTGCGACTAAAAAGAAAATTAATTCAAAAGTTCTTTCAGTTTTTAGATCAAGATTTTTAGTCGGTTATTTTGACTTATGTAGAAGTTTAAAAATTCAGTAATTCAAATTTATATGTATGCTACATTGATTATTTAATACATTTTTTTAACCCGTTATTAGGGAGTAGAAATTTAAAATTTGATTTTTTTTACTTAAGATTTTTGTGATTACAAAGTTAAAAAAATATATATATGTATATTTTGGTCTAGAAATTTAAAAATTAATTTTATTTAAGATTTTGGAGATTGCAAAAAAAGTGTGTTCAAATGTTATTTCAATAATTAAATCAAAAATTGTAAATTGGTTTAGAAATTTGTAAGATAATTTTATTTAAATATTCGTGATTACAAAAAAAAAATATACAAATGTTCTTTTAATTATTTTTAATGAATTATTTGCAACCTTGCATTGAATAATATTTATTTAGTTATTTAATAGAATTTTTATTTCGTATAAATACTAGAATTTTTTTTATTTGCTTGTATATATATTGCTTTTATTTTTTAATTTATCTTATTTCATTATTTTATTTCTTAATTTAGTTTATTTAATTATTTATTTTATATTTTAATATTTTTATTTAATTTGTTTTATTTTATAAATTATTTAATTTCCAATTTACTTTAGTTTATTAATTAACTTACTTTACAAACTATTTTATTTTTTAATATTTATTTTATTACTTACATTTTTAATTAATTTCTTTAATGTAAGCATTAAATTTGTTATATATTTCAATTCCATAAAAATACTGGGTTATTCCTGATCATTTTAAATCTCTCAACTCAACCGAATACCTAGCAATAGTTTCGAATCGTTTTTACACGCTGCTCTGACATATTTATATCCATTCTAATACAGAGTGCACAAAATTTGATGGCACCTTTCAGATGTTTGTGTGGTTTGGGTATAAATAGTACGGCTGCTCGTTGACAGTGTTTACATTTTGGTGTTGTTTTTTGTTCCAGTTCACAATTATTATTATTAAATTTATTATTTAATTATGGAAACACAAAGCACCAGTTCGTTAAGTCCCAGTGACACTTCACTTTATAATAATATACCCTTAACTGTATTGGAATTGTTTGCGTCTGGGCCAAGCGTGCCATACAACTGTACACCGAATGCCTCACCAGGTTGTTGATCTATTTCTTTATAAGTTGATTTATTTATAACTTACTGTAAGAGTTTAGAGTATTAAAGTTCAAAAGTTTATTTCCCTTTTTCTACTTCTACTTTTGATTTTGCAGAATATGCTAATGCGCGTGATTCGCCAGTGTATGACAATTTGGTTGATATCGACACACCGGCCGAAGTGGATTTGGTGAAATATACGCCTTTGCAAGATATACCGGATACCGCATTAGGTGTTGGTTCCATGGTGGAGGTGTCAATACCAGAGGCGTCAGAGAATTTGTACGGTGTTATACGTTGGATTGGCACGGCGCAGGGACGTAAACAAATCATGGTTGGTGTGGAGCTGGAAGAGGATCAGGACGATCGTACATTGCCGACCACAAATGGCACTTACAAAGGCGTGCGGTATGTGCGCATAAAATAAATTTGAATGCAATAAAATATTTACAATTTTCTATACGCAAAACTTCACAGTTATTTCAAATGCCATGATGGTCGCGCACTTTTTGTCACTTCTGATCGTTGTTGCACGGATCGACGCTTCATTGAGTTGGATGGCAAGGCTGCTGCAAATATACCGACCGATTCGAAAATGTTTGGACAAGTGGAGTGTCCGTCGGTGCCCGGCGCTGTTGCACCGTTAAGTGAGTTTAAGAATACGTCCAGTTATAAAAAAAACTCAGTATATGTATAAAATATCTTTCAGAAATCAAAAGTCTGGAGGAGCTAGAGGAAAATTGTGGCAAATTTAAAGGTATACAAGGACATCATAATTCCTGTTATTTGGATGCAACATTATTTGCTATGTTCACTTTCACACCGGTTTTCGATTCGTTGCTTTTCCGACCGCCAGAAGCTGATGTAAATATTGAAATTGCTCAACACCGTTATGCTTATAACAATTATTGTTTACTCCCTTTAGGATATTCCCAACTATATGGAGGTACAAAAGGTATTGCGCGAAGAGATCGTTAATCCGCTGCGAAAAAATGTGTTCGTGCGCGCCGATCGTGTCATGAAATTACGTCAGCTGTTAGACAAGCTTAGCTCCGTTAGTGGTCTGACTAGTGAAGAGAAAGATCCAGAGGAATTTCTTAATAGTTTGTTGGCGCAAATAATGCGTGCAGAACCCTTTTTGAAGGTACCCACTAGCAATAAATTTTATTTATGTTTATGGAAATATCAAAAAATTCCTTTATTTTTTTAGCTGAGTTCGGGTCAGGATGCCTACTTCTATCAGCTGTTCGTGGAAAAGGATGAACGTTTGTGTTTCCCCACAGTACAACAACTATTCGAACAGAGTTTTCATTCATCCGATATCAAATTGAAGGAAGTGCCTTCATGTTTGATTATACAAATGCCGCGATTCGGTAAAAATTTCAAAATGTATCCGCGGATTCTGCCCTCACAGCTGCTGGATGTCACCGATATCATTGAGGACTGTACGTATGAGTATATCTGGCATTTATAGCATTTATATAATAGATTTTTAGACACAAAAAAATAGATGTCTATATATAAATGATCAGCATGCCAAGCTGAGTCGATTTTGCAATGTTCGAAGGTCTGTCTGTATACGCGAATTAGTCTCTGAGTTTGTGTGATATCATTCTAAAATTTTCCACACGTTCTTTTCACGCCATGAAGTTGCTTAATTGTTGGAACCGCCGATATTGGACCACTACAGCATGTAGCTGTCAGATAAACTGAACGATCAAAGTCAAGTTCTTCAATGAAAAACTTTTTCACTTCACAAGTAATCTTCTCGAAATTTGGCATGGATTATTGTTCAAAGATATTGTCAAAGACAAATTGTTCGGATCAGACCACTTTAGCATATAGCGGGCCTGAAAACTGACCGCTCAAAGTCTAGATCTTAAATGAAACACTTTCTTATTTGTGAAACGTATCAGAATCTGCAGCCGAAGTTTAAGTTTTTCCTTGTTGTTATCACCACGCTAATTGTAATTGTTGCTCTCTTCCGATAGCTCCCCGCCAATGCTCCGTATGTGGCAAGTTAGCCGAGTACGAGTGCCGCGATTGCTATGGTGTTTTGCAAGGTGGCGTTGGCCTGGAAAGCACAGCATTTTGCCTCAAATGCTGTGATACCGTACATATGCATGCACGCAGGTACATATTTCACAATTTTGCTCAAACATACATAATTTTCAGTCTATTTTATTGCACTATTATTTTCTCTTTATTTTTAGAACAAATCATACTCCAAAGAAATTGTCTGTGCCGCAAGATTTTCGTATAATGGCCGATCACATGAATGTGCCGCGTTTGTATATGGAATTATTTGCTGTTGTGTGCATAGAAACTTCACATTATGTCGCTTTCGTAAAGGCCGGTTCGGGTCCAGATGCGCCTTGGTGTTTTTTCGATTCCATGGCTGATCGTAAAGGTAACTGTAATATATTTAAAATTGAAGTATGTGGGCTTAATAATATAATATAAATTGCAGGCGAGAAAAATGGCTACAATATACCGGAAATGATCACCGTTCCCGACTTGCCGCTGTGGCTGTCGGAGGAGGGCGCCCGCGTTGTTAATGAGACATCGACAAATGACAAAATGTTGCCGGAACATGCGAAACGACTCTTCTGTGATGCCTACATGTGCATGTATCAGAGCACAGATGTCATGATGTATCGCTAATGAGGAGAGCGTAATCAGACATACAGCTTTAAAAGTACATACTTAACTAAATTTTAGTTTTATTTCTTTACATAAGTATACTTGATATACCTACATAAGCGTATATATCATATTAATAATGTATTGTTTTGCATGAAATGACACCAACAACAAAAATTTATATTTAACAATATTCATACATACAAGTTAAATTAATAAAATGAAATAAATATATATTTTATAGGTTCTCCGAACTTTCCTTCTGGGTGTTAAAAACTTCGTACTAAATTTTGTTGTTGTAAGGACTAGATAGGTTGTCATCGACACCATCCAACGGTAGGCCAAGGAAACGCTGCTGTTTTGATGGGGTCGGACAAAAGGGAGAAGCGTGTCAGATGTGTACGGTTAGCAGAGCATGCAAAGAGGTGACTAGTGTCATGCGGGTACTCACTACATGCTAGACATATGTATATTTGATATGTCAGGGCCTATTCTGGATAATTAGGAGGTTAACCTGCTACATTATCCAGAACGAAGCTGTGCAAGGGTCACTCTTGTTTCTCACGGCAACCGAAGCTCTTCGTCTGCAATGGGCAGTGGTTTGACTCCAACTGCGCCATTCACTGATAGGAAGTCGGTGAAGGTGTTAATGGTTTCACTTTGAATGACGGTTAGTGGTTGTCGGAAGTTAGATTGACAGATAGATAAATATTTGAGGAATGCACCGCGGCCATAGGTCTATTGTGCCCTCTCCTAACTCACAGGGACTCACTTAGCCCCAGCCTATTGATAAAGTCCAATATCCTGCTGGGTGTTAGTGAGACGATGTGATCCCTAACCGGAAACATGGATCCAAAGGCCTTCAACCTGCGGCTACAGACTGCTATGCAGTCGATTAGCAGGTGCTCCGGGGTTTCAAGCTCCTTGTCGCAAAACCGGCAGTTGGCGCAAGAAGATAGGCCTATGTTAAATAAATGCCTATTTAACTTGCAGTGGCCGGTGTAGAATGCGACCAATAGCCTGAGTTTATCCCTAGGGAAGTTGATTATCGACTTAAACTGTTGTGGTTGTACCCCCCAATTAGCAACTTGGCATGTCGCATACCTTGCGCTCGTTGCCAATGCCTTTCTCTGCCCACTCTTTCTTCCTTACGGAGCAGCTCTTTTAAGGTATGGGGACCCAAACCGGTGAATGGTTCGGGCCCTATCATATTGGAGGAGGCTGCGGAGCGGGCGAGCCCATCAGCCAGTTCATTGCCGGCTATACCTCTATGACCAGGCACCCAGATTAGATGCACCTGGTTCCGTTCAGCTAGGCTATTTAGCCGTTCTCTACACGCCTGCATTAGTAGCGATTTGATCTCATAAGAGGAAAAAGATGACAAACCCTGTCAAGCAACAAGAAAACAAGTTAAAGGATGGGCATTTGCTTCGCTGGAGAAGAAATGGATCGAAGCTCAAGGAGAATGTTGGAGGGAGAGTCTTCTATTGGGAGCTCGACCTGAGCAAGCGTTGTTTAGCAACCATTAATTGTGGTGTTGCGAAAGCCTTCTGACCCAGAGTGGAACGTAAAATGTCCTTTAAACTGCTAAGTTTTAGCAGAAACAGAGAAATCTCAAATCTCTTTTTGATATTTTTTCAAGCTACGAGATCTTTAAAATTACAAACAGAAGGAGCACAGCCATTCTGGTAAAGATAAATATTGTATTTATTGATATTGATTTAAATATCTCTTCTGATGACCTGACTGCAGTATCCGTAAATGATGGGAAGCATGCAACCTGTTACATGACTTATGATGGCTAAACACCACGTGTATAAATCCGAAGGTTGAGAGATACGGAGATAAAATATTGGTGATAGACGAAGATGCCAGAATGGAATAGCGGTAAGTAGCAAGTAAGTTTTTATTAATCATTATCATGATAAGTAATCTAGCTATAGCGTACAGTGGAGAGGAACCAACATATATTGGCCTAACATCGAAGAACGTTCTCGATGTAAAACTGTATACTAGCAAAGTAATCACACTCACCAACATTCTCAAAAAAGTGAATTACATCGCTCAGCTCGAGGCCACCTTGGTGAAAGATAGAGCTCGAATCACTTAGGCGTAGTATTAAGGAACTCTTCAATTGGCCAATGGTCGATAAAGAGTCCTGCTAGAGGGAATATAAAACGTAAAAATTAAATTCGCAAAGTCAAGAGGGAGTCGTGGAAGAGCTTCAGTGGGAAGTTAGTAAACACAATCAAGGTGGCTAGGCTAAGGAACTTACTATTGAAGCATCCGACTAAATAGTTTTAGGCTACTACATAGAAATGTGGAAAATGCACTGATCGCAGTGAAGAATCGCTGGTTGACCTGGTAAAACCGCATTTCGAGGATTATTGAGAGAACAATTTTATAAGGACGTCTTGGAATCGACAAATTACGGCTTTTAGAAAGACTAGCCTGAACGGCAGCAATATTTTCATTACTTCGAGCGGTTCTTTGTCTTATTGGCAATTGAACATTATGTATAACGATACTTAATAATATAATAATTATTAATGTACGACTTTATACAAACGAATACAGCATAAGCTACATTTATTATCCAAAAATTTTAAATATTAAAATACGTTAAGAAATAAACTCCCACACAGGCATACACAAATCAAAGAACAATCGTCGCTTAAAATAATGTTACTCATACGCACTGTACACCCCCGCAACAACAACAATAAACGCGACACAATGCAAAGCAGAAATGTAAACAACCATCTCATCTATACAAATAAACACAAAAGAGCGTATTGCTGCATTCTCAACGGAGAGCCACTTAACGGTAAGTGGGGAGTTTCCCTACTCGATTGATTGTAGCAACATGTAACTGGTTAGCTGGTTGTTTGCTGATGGCTGCTGCTTGAAGGACACAACAGTTTAGCGCCACATAGTCTATGGGCGCCAGTTACGGTACTGGTAATGAGCAACTCCATCAGATGAGAAGCAAAGCGCAAGAGAGTGAGAGTAATTTAGTGCGTATGAGTAACAATCATTGAAATTTAATGCCAAAAACACATGTTTAAAAGCTTGCTGTAACAGAGAGAGGCTGCGAGTAAAGCAAGTGTAAGGTGAGAGCAATTGACTTTTGAAATTTGATGTGCATAGGCCATGTTTGGGGGAAGTACAAATGGTTTGTGACAAAGAAAAGCTATTCTGAAAATAACCACTTAGCTCACACTGTTCATGGTATTAATATTTGTGGGTATGATATTACTGTTAGAAGGCCTCTTTGTTTAAATCCCGCATTGAAGGGCTATTGAATCTCATAAGAAGATTTCTTGCCGGTTTGATTAACAGAGATAACGTTTTTTTGGTAACAGCTTAAAGCGATTGGAACTAATTATAATGGTCGTTGTACATATGTATTAAGTTTTCAAAAGATTTGGATTCACAGTTCCGAAGTTTTTTTTGTATACAAAGGGGGATTTTTTGGACAAGAGGTTTTCAAGCAGAAATAAATCGCATTTAATTTAATGTCATTGCCAATAATTTAGCTTTATTATAAATATAAAGATTTGATACAATACTATGTCTTAAAAATATTTTCGAGCAATTTTCGAATCCTTTTTATAGCGATATATATATACAGCAACAACTCGGCGAAAATTTCCTTCCTTCAGTCGTATCGGGCTTATCTGCGTAGAAAAGGGATTTAACATTATCCTACAAAAAATAGTTCAGTGGTGTTAAATAGCAATCTTTGAGGCCACCGCGACGCGAGATTATGTATTCACTAAAAGTTTAATTCAATAAGTTGATTGATTCCTTGGCGGCGTGGCATGTAGTGCGCACGTCGGTGCGTACTGTACGACGTCTCTGAGGAGGCGAATCATTCACTAGAGTAAATATAGTGCCGAACGAATCCATGTTTGCTCTGGGTGATTATGAACCCAACAGACTTAGTAATTCGAACCATTAGGGTCTGTTTATTAAGAAATTCCAAAAATAAGTGACTAAAAATTAAGTAAAGGAAAACTCTGAAAAAAGCATTACATCATTGAAAACTACATGTCAAAAAAATAACACATGTTTGGACCAGAAAGATCATGAAGTTTATTAGTATTCGTGTCAGTCCAACATGATCTAGTTCAACTTCCATTTGCTAAAAAGAATCCAAAATTTGATCATATGTTTTTCACAATAATGTTTACTACGGTTTAGTAGATGCCTCAACTAAGCTCATGAACCTTCCAATAACTCTTCAAAGCAATGTTGAAATGAAAGGACTAACTTAGCATATCTGAGACGAACGTTTAAAGACCATAGGAAAGAAATTAGTACACAAAACATGTTGAATGTTTTTTCTCTACTAACGGAGAACCATTCCTCCGTTCCCACGACGTATTTAATCAACCGGAATTAATCAGCTTAGAATAAAGGGAACAAACTCAGAAAATAAAACTTTAGGAAAGAAGTTTATAAAACACGAAGAACATTTCAAACCCAGGTGATTCGACCTTGCACCGCGACATATATGTATATACATATATTGTACATATAAAGGCTGATACATTTCGAGGGTACCTACTTTTTTAAAGAAAAAACATAAAAACTTCAAATATAATGTGGACTGTTTATTATCATTCGAAAGAACATTTTTGGCATTTATTTTTTTAAGATTATCTCTTTCAAATTTTGGTCGCGGCTACGTCTCAGGTTGGTCCATTCGTTGAGTCCAATTTCGACTGGCAGCTTTTGAATCTCTTCAGGACGCGTCAATTTTGCATATTTACATATCCCTTGAGCCAGAAACGGGCATCTGAACAAAATTTGGCTCGAAAATATAGCAGCTTCTTGAAGCTTTTCAAGCGCTCATAGAGTGTAGTGCCGAGCGGCTTCAGTTCTTGCACAAGCAAATACGGTTTCAGTTTACGATCTCGACGTAAAATGCGCCAAGTCGTTCGTTGTTCACGCGTATGTCTTTCCAGGATGAAATGCTAAACAATACTGAACAAAAATAACATGACCGCTTGACAAGACTCATATGAATTGTGTATCTATATTCTATGTTCTGTCTATGAACGCCTCTATTGAACATCTCAGGCGTTCATCGTCTTCGGCTCTTATGGAGTTTAGCAAAACACTTGCGAGTGATTGCATCGCCTGGTGCAGATCTCGGACAGCCTTGTTCAAGCTGCTTTTTAGATTCACTACACACGTGAATTTTTAAATCCATTTTTTTCCAAAATGCCAGAGCTAATGGCACTTAAATTGCTCGCGAACCAATTGTCTAAAAATTTGTATATAGGTTGTTTGAAGATAAGATCTAATTACATATCATCATCTGCTATTTGAAGTCCTGATTCCATCAATTTTGTTTTCAAAAAAGAAAGCTTAATTTGACGATAGTTAGAGGAATTTTTAGTAATAATTTATCTTATTTTATGTGCACCAATTGTACAATATATACAAATATATATGTACGTTCATACAAATATACACAGTCGTCTTCACAAGTTTGCCACCTGGTGGTTTTTGTCAAAATTAAGGGCAACATACTCTCAAAATTAAGTATATATGTATGTATGGAAGCAGGTATATGGGCGCTCTCGAAATTTGGCATACCCTTACGCAGTGGTTTCTACCTAAGTGCTGTGCTTCAGCAACTTCGCATCCTTTATTCCATTTGTGTTGAGCATTTAGTGTTGATAACGATGTTTTAATGTTCGTGAGAATAAAAATTGCTCACTTTTTCATATTCTTCCGCATTTTGTGCTCACACCGTTACTTTTTTTAAGTTTACTTGTGATATGCTTTGCGCGCACATGGTCCAGAGTCAATGCAGTTAATAGTAGCACAATTACAATTGCTTTCACCACCCACATGTTAGCTGTAGCATAACAACAACATAACTTGTCCAACAGCTGAAATTCTGCCGACATAAAGTTTAGGAGCGAAAAACTGAAGACTAAAGTATTTACAGAGAAAAGTGAGTGCTGCTTGCTCTCTGAGTAAAATTTTTTTTTGCAATAATTTTCACCTTGCTTCTCTGATCTGCCTTCCATGGCGTTCACTCTGCTTGAAGAATTGGCAATTTTACACCGAACAGTGGGCAATTCATGAAATACATTTTATATAAATAAATGTTGCTCGCAGTAAGGGCTCTTATTATAGATTTATATATATACATACATATATATATATATATTTTTTTTTTATATTTAAATTAAATATTTACTAAGTTGAAATATTTAAATTTTTAGAAGATTAACAAAGCACAGTTGAGGGAGAGTATGGTGTGACACTTAAGAGCTTTAAAAATTGAAAATATATTTTTGAAGAGTTTCCACTTGGTCAGTTTTTTATTCAGATTTCTCAACTAAATTAATAAAATTTCAAATATCCCTTCTCCTTTAGAATGCTGACTATCCACTCCAAAAGCAGACCGGCAATATTAGCTTCAGGTTAGTGAAGGGATATCTAGACACCTTATCTTAGGCATCGAGTTACTTCATGATAACACTGATTTGTGTGCCTGGTCATAGCAGAACTCAGTTGTAAGATCTTTCAAGGGGCCAAGATACATGTTAAGAGGTCTAAGGAGCTGTTCGCCCTAAGCACAGTTCACCTTTCAATAGATGAAGGAGTTCTAATTGGGTACTCTCAGATCGGGATTTATGCGATAAGATTGAAAATTTTACCGGATGAGTGTTGCATAAGCTCGGGCTCGGCATAAGCTCGGGTGATCCAAGTAGAGCTACTTTTTCAATACGCTCTTTTTGACAGATCACGTGTGAGTCGTGTTAAACTATCATGTTATTTTTGTTCACCATTATTTGGCATTTCATCATGGAAAGACTTACGACTGAACAATGTTTATAAATCGTTAGACTTTATTACGAAAGTTCACGTTCTGTAAAGAATGTTCTGCGCGTGCTTCGTTCAGCTTATGGTCAAGATAATCGGGCTATTGAACATACTATTGGCAACACCATCACCCATCTTGAGACCGAACATTCATTACTGAATAATATTCGACCGAATAGACCACGTCCAGTATGCAGTGAAGAAAATATAGCAGCCGTAGCTAAGACTGTACATGAAGACCAATGATAGTCGATTTCGCGCCGTTTGCAGCGACTCGGGCGACATATGTAACGACTTGGTGCATTTTACGTCCAAATCTTAAATTGAAAATATAAAAAAGACAACTTGAACAAGAACTGAAGCCGCTCGACCTTCACAAGCAACATCGCTTCGTTCTATTGGCTCTTGAAAAGTTCCAAGAAGATCCGACGTTTTCGAGTCAAATGTTATTCCGCAATGAGGGCCAATTCTGTCTCAACAGGTGTGTAAAAAAAACAAAATTGCCGCATTTGGGGCAAAGAGTAACCAGAAGAGATTCAAGAGCTGCCATTTTTTTCAGAAAAAATAACGGATTTGTGGACCATGATGCCGGTAAGAACATAACCGTCAAAGGCGGTCGTTATAGCGTCATGATGACCGACTTTTTGACACGTGAAATTGAAGCTCGGGATCTCGGTGACATTTGGTTCAAACAAGACAGCGGCGCCCACAAATCAATGGATTTATGAAGAGTACACTTCGGTGAGCAGATAAAATCTCGTTTTGCGCCAGCCGATCGCCCACCCAGATCATGTGATATCGCACTGTTAGATTTTTTCCTGTGGGAACAAATAAAGTCTAAAATCTATACGGACAATTCCGCTTCGATTCAGGCCTTGAAGCAAAATATAACACGTGTTATTTGACAGTTAGTAGTCAAAATGCTCGAACGAGTCATCATATATTGGACTCTAAGGAGGACATGCTGAGACGTAGCCGCGGCCAACATTTGAAAGAGTTAAAAATAAATGCCAAAGCATGTTCTTTCGAATGTTAAACATTCCCAATTAAATATTTAGTTTCTGTGTGGTTTTCTTTAAGAAAGTAGGGAACCACGAAATGCTTTTAAGGCAACCCAAGTTCTCTTTCTCTTGTTCTCTTTTAAATTACTGTTTTAAAGGGTTATTACCCAGATAGCATTGAGTTGATTGTATGGTGATTTACGTATCATTATTGATTGTTCTTGGTGATTGTTTTTTGATAAATTTGCCGTTTACAATAACAAAATGTACAAGTATCAAAAAACGCTCAATAAGTTGATGAAATATCAATTGTGTTGTTTCGTTATCCCGTTATGAGTATACAATTAACCACATCAAAATATTTCTTTTTGTGACAAAATAATGCATGCATTCTCACTTCCATATAGTTCATCTCCAAAGCAACAGCTCTCTAGTGCGTGAAATAAATAAAATAATTAACTGATTGACTGATTGACATCATGAGCTCTATAAATAATTATGGATATGAACCTAACAGCAGCCAAATAATATGTAAGTCCAAATAAAACACTTTAAATTTTCTTCATTTTTATTTAACTTTATGTTTTTCAGATCAAAATCTAGACAGCACAGACCAACAGTCTCTTAAAAATTTAATAGCGGAGTTGACGATGGAAGTTCGGGCTTTAAAGACAGAAGTGAAGGAGCTAAAGGAAGAAAACAAAATAAATTTGTTGAAGCTGACAGAGGAAGTTATTGCGGTCAAATTGGAAAACAGGGGAAAACCCTCAGAAAGTCAAAGCCCACAATTCGACCAACTACCATTTTACCATAAGAAGGATCTTGACGATTTCGAAGCACAGCTTTTACAAAAGCCAGAGTTGTTGGAGAAATTTGTATGTATAATGCTTGTTATGTTGCTTCTACCAGTTACAAATGTATAACAAAGAATTATTTATAGAAACTATATATTAAGAAGACGGGGGGTGAAGCGTCAACCCCTTTTCTAAGAGCAGCAATCAGGCGTATTTTTTCAGATGAGTTGGCAATGTCTTTTTCGTGGAGGGGCACGGCAGATAAGCCAAGCGCGGAAAAATGTTTAGTTACAACAATAATAAAAAGTAATATTATTTTATATTGTATTAATTCTTTTAACAATAACTACATTTCTTTCCTCTTTCTTTAGATATTTGTCATGAAATCTTTCAAGTGGACGAAAAAGCCGTTAGATCAACGCTACAAAAACATTTCGTTTATGCAAACGAAAGAGTAAAAAAACGCCGTCTACCTTTGTCTGAAAATAAATGAAAGTTTTGAGCTGTAAGGAAAAACATGTTAATGAATTAATTTAAAATATAAATAAATTTGAATTTAAAAATAAACCAAAAAATGAATATTGATTAATAAGATGACTGAAAACTGATGGGAAAAAACAATCGAAATTTATAATAAAATGACTGTAAATTGACTAAATATTGACTGAAAATTGACTAGAAATTCATTGAGAAATTACTGGAAAAAACAATCGAAATTTATAATAAAATGACTGGAAATTGACCCTGAAAATGACTCAATCAAAATCATTCAATTTTGTTCGACCATTTTCTCCCGAGGGAACAGTCAATTTACAATGAATATTGATATAGAAATTGACTGTTTTCTATCAATTTTTCTATTGAAAATGAGTGATTTTCCATTAAAAATTGATAGTAAATGCTGGCTGGGTATATGGTTCTCAAATATAATATGTATTTCTTAATTTATAGTAAATTCGTAAACAATGTGACACACTCGACCCACTGTGCCCGATTAGCCATTGACAGCTGCTGGCGGCGTTTAGTCTCTGTTGCTGCTGCTGCTCTGGGAATTTCTTGTGCTTGCCACGCCACAGGCATACGACATACAAGCGAATAGGCCTGTTGTTGTGCGCTTTTGGCCATACAAACCGACGCTTGCTTGTTCGGCAGGAGGGTGGGCACGGCACGTCGCTCTCACGCTTTGCTTACGCTCACCACTTGCAACTCGCTACCACAGCTGCTGCTGTGCTGCTGCTTAGGCTGCTGTTGCTGCCGTTTGGCGGCGTTTGTGCTTTTTGGCAATTGGCATTAGATAAGAGCTTTCAGTCCCGGATTGGCTGTTGCTGGGTAATGTTTCGAATTCTATACACGCCGTGGCATCGCGTACGTTCCGTCGAGCATTAGCACACTCATCCTGCTGTTGCGGTTATAGCACCACTCAAAACTGCTTCCTAACCAACTCTAACCTAATAAATACTACAAAGAAAGTAACTAAGAAACTGCTCGCAGCTTAAAGAAAATGTGCAAACGTAGAGTTTAATTTATGAGTGCTGATTTGTGGCCGCAGTGGCACTTCAATGCAATTGAATAATATTCGAATTGTGCAATTGTTTCGCGACGCGTTGCGCCTCCCACTCCCCGCCCTCCCTTACAAGCTGCATAAGTGTGTAAATTTGTAGCAGTGTGCGTGTATATGTGTGATTTTTTGATTTTTTTCATTAATTTTGGTGACATTGGCTAGCTGAAAATATCGAATAAAATAAAAGAAAATCTTTGCAGCAAGAATGTGAGCATTTAAAATAAATGTTTAATAATGCAAAATACACACACAATCATACATAAAAGCACATGTGTGTGTGCAAAAGTTGAGGAAAATTGTATAAGCGTTATGTGCGTTAGTGTGTAAGCTGCAGGAGTTTTCGAATATTGCTCGGGGTTATGGAAAAATTTCAATATTTTACACGTGTGCAAAAGTATACGTATATAAGCAATTATAACTGTGCATAACTATATAATAAAAAGTTAAATAAAAAGTGTCTAAATGAAAACTATTTCTACACAAGTGTGGTGCTGTGAAAAAACGCGTACGAGACGGTACAAAATCGAGTGTTTGACTTGTAAATAACGCTAATATAATTATGGTAGTATATATATGTGTAAAATATACTTTAGAAGCGTTTTGAAAAATAAATTTTTGTTTAAGCAAAATGTGAGTTAGTCTTACAATTATATTTGAAACAGAAAATCGGGTAGAATAACAAGAAAAAAGTAGTAAAAAGGGAAAAGGTAGAAACAGAGAGTATAAAGAAAAATAAAATAAAAAAAAGAAAGTATCCAAGTAGAAAAAAATATATATATATCTAAGAAAAGCTGTAGAAACCCGCAGAATTTGCAGAAAAAAATCTAAAAGCGACACAAACCGCATTTAATTAAAAAGAAAAGCCAAAAAAGAAAGAATATGCACGTGTAATAGAATATTGAGACCCTTAAAACTGTGGCGCTTTGTGTGCGCTGTAAAGTCGGTCAAAACTTGCAAAGACCTCTACGCCAACCATAACCTCACACTTTACCACAAATATTACGCTTACACACAGCATCATCAACTGGAGCTACAGCTACGGCTAGAACACCAGCCGGGCTAGGCATAACACACAAAAATAACAAAAACAAAAGCAAAAACAGAGCACGTAGGCAAGAACAACGTTAGCGACAGCGGAAATTGGCAGCCAGGCATTTGGCAGCTGCGAACGCGGACGTGGAAACCAAAAAGGAAATCATTTTTGCCAACATTTTCCAAACGAAATTTACATACACACGCAGACACCTACACATATACGTGCGCACATAATACACATGCAGACACACTCTCATTGACGCGACCGTTATAACTCGTACTTGCATGCGGTTCAAATGTTGGGCCTTGCAGCGCAGCAGACAGGCGGCAACCGCGTGGTACGCGCTATTCGCACACAAACACTTGTTCGGAATCACACACACACACATTTTTAAGTAACTACGAAGCTGCATAGCGCCAATAGCCAATACTATTTTCACATAAATAATCCTTTCCAATTATTTTCAAAGCCTTCATCTTTGTCTGTGTTTGTGTGTGTGTGTGTACGTATGTGTGCGCGTGTTTTTCTTCAGCTTCTTGAGAGATCGTAAAATTGTCGAATTGTTTTTTGGCAACTGCAGTTGCGACGGCACAGATGCGCACAGCCGCACCGAGACCGAGCAATCAACCGACCTGCCGTCCGTCCCTGCAGTCGTCTAAGCGACCACAGCGGGACATAATAATTTGAGTAAATCAAAGTTGTCGAGACGTCGTTGTATAAAGCAGACCAAAAAGTGGTTGCATAGTTTTGCCTATAAGTCAACGTGACTAGTCGAGGGTGTAGCCAAGAAAGTAACAAGTCAATGATGTGGCCAAATTGCCGTTATAAGCAAATAAATTAAAATGCAATTTAATTAGTGTGAACAACTTTGAATTATGGTAGTTTTATAGGATTGTGAGGCATACATTTTTAAAGGAAATAAAAACAAGAATGAACATTAAAATGGGTTGCAACGAAACAGTAATAAAATTCGCAAATGAAAATAACTTGCCATAAAGAACTTGATTTTGATCGATCAGTTTGTGTGGCTACTATATAATATAGCGGTTCGACCTAAAAAAATTTTAAAGAAACAACACAGAAACTTTAAATTTAATGGGAAATGTTTATTTTCATTCGAATGAACATTCTTTGGAATTTATTTTTTGAATATTATCTCTTTTAAATACTAGGCGCGCCTGCGTCTCAGATGGTCCATCCGTTGAGTTCGATTTTCGATGTATAATGTTTTGCTCCAAGTCTAGAATCGAAACTGGGTTGTCCGCATAGACTTTAGGCTTTACATAACTCTACAGGAAAAGTCTAACGATGTGATATATGTGTCGGTGGCCAATCGACCGGCCCAAAATCCATTGGTTGATGCGATGTTTGGGAAGTGGCGCCGTTTAAACCAAATATCACCGAGATCACGAGCTTCATTTTCAGACATAAAATAGTCGGTTATCATGGCACGGTAACGGCATCATTTTTAAACGAAATTGGACCGTTGATTCCACCGGACCACAAACCACAACAAACCTTTTTTTTCTGGTTGAAATGGTAGCTCTTAAAATGCGTGAAGCCGTTCCATACGTCAGTCCGAGTTGCTGCGAATGACGCCGAATTGGTTCTCCACAGTTTTCGTGTACATTCTCTGCTACGGCTGCTATATTTTTTTCACTGCGAGCTGGACGTGTTCTATTTGGTCGAACATTATCCAATAATGAATGCTGGGTCTCAAGATGGGTGATGGAGTTGCAAATAGTACGCTCAATAGGCCGATTAAGTTAAGCGAAGCGTGCGAAACACATTCTTCACAGAACGTAAATTTTCGTAATAAAGTTGAACGATTTGTAAACATTGTCCAGGTGTAAGTCTTTCCAAGATGAAATTCCAAACAATACCGAACAAAAATAACATGACAGCTCGACACGACTTTTTTTTTTATTCCGCATTTTGGGTATAATTGCCGAAGGAAAGGAAAGTTTTGATGTAGTGAAACATTAGGAAATCTATCGAATTAGGTTGAAATGTTCGCATCACGTTCTATGTGAAAGTGACTAAAGCCACGTGTAAAAATTGCAATACTTTCAGCCAATCGTTCTTGAAATATAGTATTTTGACAGTTGATAGTTTTAGTACATTATGGTACAGCGACATTTGAAACATCTACCGACAATACCGTTATACATATGCGTTTGCAATGGTTACTATTCAATTTGCTTTCTTTTCATACGATGGTGAATGGAATATATATTAATAAAGAAGGGCTAAGCTCGGGAGTAATCGGTCATTTCATACTCTTACAACTTGACAGGATCAAAGACTGGAAAATACCTTCAGGTGTATAAGGTCTGTAAGTAGTATGGGGAGCTTTCACAGATTTTATCCATTTTAGGCACAAGGTCGCACCGCTTGTAGAAAAACACGCATTGTTAGTAAAATAACTCACACATTTACAGGTGGAAGATGGACAATTTTTCTATTAGATATATGGGGGCTCAAGAAATTATTGACGATAAAAGTTCAAAATTGGAAGTTTGACCCATATATTCGGTCCTAATTAGACAATTTTGGACAATAAAGTTTTATCTCAATACACTCATTGGTATTTGATATGCATTCTGGAGAGTAAAAGTAACAGATGGAATTTAAAATTGGGTTATATTGGAGGCAAGCGTGGTTGTAGTCCGATATCAACTGTTTTCATACTGGAACATAGATATGCCCTACCCTACCCTACATTATATACATAATTTGGTCGATATCGGTAAAGTAGGAGGAGTTCATCGTCCATCGCCCATTTTTGACCATGGCTCCTATAAAGTGCTCTTGCATCATATGAGGTGTAAAATTTGATGCCTCTGGATTATTTATTTATTGCGATTTTAGTAGCATTAATGGAACAGTTATATGGGTCTTGGGTGGGGTTATGATTCGGTTTCTTTTTTACAGGGTTTGTTAGGGTGATTAAGTAAAGTGCTTTGTTCTGAGTGAGTTTGGATATTGTATCTAAAATAGTTTAGGAGATATGTACATTATTAAACCCGTTATAGAAAGGAGCCAAGCCCATTTGTTAAACATTTTTGCTCACAGGTGTCCCGTGTACCAAGTTTTACTACGATATCTCAAAGTTTTACTAAAGTTATCGCTTGCACAGACAGGCGGACAGCTATACACTCGGATTTAAACTCGCCTCATACAAGTACAACCAACTGTTAGGTGATCAAAACTATTACACTCTGTACCAATGTGTTGCAAAAGTGTAATAAATGAAAGTCTTAGTTTTTGATTGAAGGATTTATTTTCCATGCTTCACATCTTGGCTGTCTCGCTGGTCTTGTAAACGGCTTCGCCCATTAGCATATTTGATGCTTGTTTTAGTGCCTAAATCGTAATGAATACTGCCGAACATGTTTTTTTCTTTAATAATACAACAAACTTATTTTCTTAAGATTAACCAGCATTTTATTTACGCTAGAAATTTAAGGTAGTATTACCCTGAATAAAAAATTATTCAAGAGTTACGGTTTAATCCAAGATGGCAAAGCTTAAAACGTTTTAGTAGACTTAAGAGTTTGTAGAAGATCAACAATTTCTTTCCGATCTATATTTTTTTCAGACATTGGTTTTGTCATTTTGTTTTGAAAATGTCGGACAAGTGATCGCCGCGAGTGGATCAAACAAACTGCAACCGTGAGGCCTAATTTTTGACCACTTTTTGCATCAATTGGGTACATATGTCAGCAAAAACGTTCCGAATACTCTCTTCCAAAGCTTCCATCCTCTCGAGCGTATCTGCGTAGATAAGGCACCGCAGATAACACCACAAAAATCACATACTACAGGCTTGCAACGCGAGATAATGGGTTCATTCAAAGAATGCTTTAATAAATTGATTGTTTCGTTAGCGGTATGGCATGTAGCGCCGTTTTGAACCGTTAGAACTAAAGATCACCCACATCAATATCTTCCAACTCAGGCTTGATAAAGTCATTAATCATGTCTATATAGCGTTCACCATTTACTGGAAGTATAATTTTTTTGTTTTTTAACCAATGGGGAAGGTCCTTTAGAACCGTGTAGGTCCTTTTTAAGTAACTTCCGAAATACTGAAAACTCGGTAATAATTCAATTTGGTTTTTTCCAAATTCTATATTTTTATTTACTCACATTCTACATTCTTAAAGATCACATTTTTTTTAGGCAGACACACTGGGTGAGCCGAAATTTTTTTTTTTTTTGACTTGCTAATTTGATGTTCATATTTTAATATTTCATATATTTTTATTGGATTAACATTTTTTACACATGTAGCAATCAAGCTAAAAGGGGTTTGCCACTGTAAGCTACAATTTCAATTTTGACCTAATCGACTAATCGACCAAAAATTAATTTAATTTCAAAAAAAAAAAAATATATATATATATGAATCACCCTGTACTAATGACGTACAAAGAGCTGCTTAAGTTTAGCACACAAGTGTACGAGCAAAACAATTAGTCAGTACGTCATTTATGCCAACAGCCTTAGGCAGCAAGCAGTCTATGTTTCACAGACGACATGAAAGCGAACAGCACAAATAAAACCACCGTTATAACGTAAATTGTTGCGAAACAGGAAACTACCGTAAGAGGAAGGAAACCGCGCCACAACTACTGCACAAGCAGCATAAAAGGTCAGGCTTTCGGGCATTGAGTTGTTCGATTGGCTGCAACGGGACTTTTAATTGAGTTACGAGTTGATTTAAATTTATTGGGTAATTGTAGCTAAAAGCGTTTAATTTGCGGCGAACTTCAGTATGTAAAATGGAATTAGTGCACAGCTATTTGTAGACAACTAAGCTCATGTGTATTTGTTGTTGTTTGCAGACAACGAGCATGTGTATAATTTGTTGTTGTTGTTGGTAAGCTGATGTTGTTTTGTGTGTGCGCTTGTGGATGGCCTTTGAATAGTGTAGTTAGTTAAGGCTCCAGGCAAGCGCTGCAAATGTATTGACTGAACATTACAAAACAACATTACAACAACCACAAATATAGGGTGGTGTGTGTATAAGCGGCGTGAGGGATAGCGCTCAGAATGTGTTGGAGCGATTATGGTTTTGCGCAATTATTGTTTTTGCTAATATTATTGTTTTTGTTGTTGTGTTGCTGTTGTATTTGTTGCAGTTGTGCGCGTCGTCACGGTCAACGGTGCAAAAATGTAATGAAACTCAAGCCGAAGTTATACCGAACGCGCTGAAGGTACTCTACGGACACATTCATATACATACACACCAGCATACACGTAAATCACGTTTTAACTTCCGGTTGAAATGGCGTTTCCTTTTGTGTTCGAGACGGAAGTAGCCGATATTTTATAGCGTTTAAACACTTACTTACTCACGAGCACATTGTGAATTACGTACACAATTGAATGAGTGTGAACTTGTAAAAGCACACACATACATACATATATATAGTATTGTATATACATATATTAGGATGAACGCTATTTACCAAGTATATTTTAAACTCTAAAAAAGATAAATTAAGTTTGCTGCGAAATTAGTAGCAACCAGAAGTAAACTTAGTAACGTCGGAGACTCTTTAAAGTATATCTTACTGTCCATCTGTCTGTCTGTATTTGTGTACGCAAGTCACTCAGTTTTTTTAATATCGTTTTGAAATTTTGCATACGTCTTTTTTTTCTCCAATAATTCGCTCATTTGTCGGAACCACCATTATCGAACCGCTATAACATATAGCTGCCTAATAAACTGAACGATCGAAATTAAGTGTACATACAAGCACAAGCCTTTTCATTTGAAGGTATATCGTCAAGTAATTTGGCGCGGGTTATTGCCTGAGATCATGAAGCAATCTCCGAAGAAATTGTTTAGATCGGATCACTTTCGCATATAGCTGCCATACAAACTGAATGATCAAAATTAAGTTTTTGTATGGAAAACTTTTTAATTTGACGAGGTATCTTCACGAAATTTGGCATGCATTTTTGACAAAAGTACCGCTATAATCTATGCATATATTTGCTAGATCGCAGTACTATGTCATATAGCTGCCATACAAACTGACCAATCAAAATTAAATTCTTGTATAGAAACATCTTCATGTCTTTTCTTTGTGGAAGGCGGTTGGCCGAACTTAACGGGTTTTCTTGATTTTTTTTGCAATTGCTCTCTGACATGTACTGAAACTTTGGAACTCATGAGCAGTTAACTTTATGCATCAATTGTACTGAGCATTAACACAAGTTCTTACCTTATGTTTAATTCAATGTTACTCATACGCCATGGCAAGTCTGAATGTTCAGTACATTTTATGCATATTTTTAGCAGCGTATAACTTTTAAAGGGATGTTTTTATGAAAAAAATGATTAAAATTGTTTTTTTTTTTTTAATGCAGCAAATTTTATATTAGA
This sequence comes from Bactrocera dorsalis, assembly GCF_023373825.1. Taxonomy (NCBI): domain Eukaryota; kingdom Metazoa; phylum Arthropoda; class Insecta; order Diptera; family Tephritidae; genus Bactrocera; species Bactrocera dorsalis. The sequence goes on along the minus strand of NC_064303.1, from coordinate 27,989,396 downwards.
AAGTGTGAATATGTTTTTATAATGTGTAGAATGTGTTTTTCAAAATTCTAGACTTATTTGTTTAAGGCAAAATATTAAAAAATGCCTTGTTTAATACACAGAAAAAAATATGATTTAGGCACGGCTTAAAGTGAAAATAAAATGTTGCTAACGTAGAAATTTTTTTTGAGAACAAAAACAAAATAAAAAGATCATCTTAGGAGAAACGTGCACCCTAATATAAATATATGCATATTATTTTGTGTTATATTTTATATACATATATATAATATAGCACATACATACATATATAAAGGGTGATTTTTTAAGAGCTTGATAACTTTTTAAAAAAAAAAAACGCATAAAATTTGCAAAATCTCATCGGTTTTTTATTTGAAACGTTAGATTGGTTCATGACATTTACTTTTTGAAGATAATTTCATTTAAATGTTGACCGCGGCTGCGTCTTAGGTGGTCCATTCGGAAAGTCCAATTTTGGGCAACTTTTTCGAGCATTTCGGCCGGAATAGCCCGAATTTCTTCGGAAATGTTGTCTTCCAAAGCTGGAATAGTTGCTGGCTTATTTCTGTAGACTTTAGACTTGACGTAGCCCCACAAAAAATAGTCTAAAGGCGTTAAATCGCATGATCTTGGTGGCCAACTTACGGGTCCATTTCTTGAGATGAATTGTTGTCCGAAGTTTTCCCTCAAAATGGCCATAGAATCGCGAGCTGTGTGGCATGTAGCGCCATCTTGTTGAAACCACATGTCAACCAAGTTCAGTTCTTCCATTTTTGGCAACAAAAAGTTTGTTAGCATCGAACGATAGCGATCGCCATTCACCGTAACGTTGCGTCCAACAGCATCTTTGAAAAAATACGGTCCAATGATTCCACCAGCGTACAAACCACACCAAACAGTGCATTTTTCGGGATGCATGGGCAGTTCTTGAACGGCTTCTGGTTGCTCTTCACCCCAAATGCGGCAATTTTGCTTATTTACGTAGCCATTCAACCAGAAATGAGCCTCATCGCTGAACAAAATTTGTCGATAAACACATTTCGAACCAAACACTGATTTTGGTAATAAAATTCAATGATTTGCAAGCGTTGCTCGTTAGTAAGTCTATTCATGATGAAATGTCAAAGCATACTGAGCATCTTTCTCTTTGACACCATGTCTGAAATCCCACGTGATCTGTCAAATACTAATGCATGAAAATCCTAACCTCAAAAAAATCACCCGGTTGAATTCCTGCAGGAGGTCATATAGCTCCCAGTTCAATGGCTGGAGATAAACTTCTGTGGAAAAAAGCTCAGAAGAAAGATACAAAAAATAAAACTTCTGATAAAATGAATAGAATTATTCCTCACCGTAATCCTAATGTTACTTGTATATATAATATATTAATTTTCCCGAACAAAATGCCTGCTGTGGTGCTTTTGTCTAGTTTGTGCGCCTGTTTGTGTGTGAGTTTGAGTCCTTACATGTATGTACATATACATGTGTGTTTGTATATGTGTGTTTCGCTATGCGTCAATGCGCTTTCTTTCACTTTGCAGTCTTCCTCGCCACCGCGCTCTATTTTTGCGCTTTCTGCTTTCCGAACCGCAATACAATAAAATAACAACAGCAACAACTTAAATAAAATAAAAATTAAAATAAAGAAATAATACGAAGGAAAGTGCTAAAGCAAAAACAAAAGGGCAGGAAACAAAAGAAAAAACACAACAAAAGAAACGCCGACGAAAGGAAGCAGCAAAGAAAGCCAAGCAAAGCAAACAAACAAACAAACAATATACTGGTGTTGTATATTAGTGTGCGTGGAAGCAGAGTTGCGGGCGCACGCCGACGCTCCCACTCCCCACTTGACAGCCTTGCGGTCGGCGCTTCGCTTACGTCGTCTTTTAAAGTACGTGTGCGCATGTGTTGTTGTTGTTGTGCACGTACATATACGTGCGTGAGCGTGAGTCCGATTTCCTGCGCGTTTGTGTGTGCGCGCGTTGTGTTTGCGTTGCGGTACGCGTGTGTGTGCCACTGTGTTAGTAACGGTGATTCAACTGTGAAGCGTGACAACGAATATGATTAAAATTACACGTAAGCGGTTAAAGGCAACGCAAACGTACGTAACGAGTTGAATTGAGTTGAGTTGAGCGTGAGTCAAATTGCACGGCATTGCTCGCGGCACACACGGAAAGTGGCGTTAGTGTGTGTAATTGTATACATATGTGTTGGCAACGGTGGTGCACAAAGAAACTGTTATAAGGCAACACATTATAGCGCCAACGTTAAGGATAGCCTAGTTCTTCTATGATAGCGCTTAACAAACAACAAAGTAAGTTTACAACCGCATTACGCGCATAAACTAATTATATAATATTTTTTGAACACATACATGCATATTTACTATTTTATACGGTGTTATGCTCTAAGTTTCTTAGAAGGTAATGTAGGAGATCCTATGAAGTATATACATAAATGATTAGCGTAATGAGCTGAGTCGATTCTCAGTCAAGTTCGTTTGTCTGTCTGTTTATACGCGAACTAGTCCCTCCAGTTTTGAGAAATCGAACTAAAATCTTTGCAAGAAGCTATCGGAATCTCCAATATCGGACTAATATGGCATATTGCAGTCATACAAACTTAAAGATATGTCTTCAAGAAATTTGGCATGAGTTATTGTCAAAGACCATGTGACAATCTCCGAAGATCTTGTTTAGATAGGATCATTCTAGCATATAGCTGCCATACAAACTGAACCATCAACATTAAGTTCCTGTATGAAAAAATTTTCATTTGACAAAATATTTTCACGAAGATTGTCAAAGATAATTGTCTAAAGCCATGATGCAATTTGCGAAGAATTTGTTTAGATTGGACAATTGTAGCATAGAGTTGCCATACAAAGTAAGCGATCAAAATCAAGTTCCTGCAAGGTTTTGTATTTGTGAAGGGTGTTATAGCATCACTGCAGCCAGAGCTAACTTTTTTTATTGTATAATAAAAAAATAACACTCTAAAGTATTTACATTAGCTCTAATGTTGTCGAGAGTTTATTAATTAAAACAAATTATGGTCACCTGAGTCGAAATTCCTTAATTCGTGCGTGTTGAGCTTGAAATCAGAAGCTCAAACTACTTTTTCTGATAACATTTATTATATATTTATTATAATATTATAATATTTATAATATTTGATTTAAACTTTCCGGCAGTCCTTATTTTAAATTCAATATCCAGGCACTCGCCAAAAATTGACTACAAAGGAAGAGAATTACGAATTTTATATTAATTGTCTAAGGAAAAGATTATTCCATCCTTCGATTGTTAATTATAATTGTAACTTCAATTAAACTAATCATAATTTCTCTTCGCGTATAATTAAAGACGATTATAAAATTCGCTTCAATTTTCGATTTGAGCATGTGTGACGTTAGAGTCGTTAGCGCAACATAACCGATACGAACTAAGATTTGGGTATAGGCCAATGTGAAAGATTTAAAATAAATAAAAATACATAAATGTAGTAAGCAGGGCTTATTCCCCAAGCAATAATTATGTATTATTTACATATTTTACTCATACGACATGGTGTCCTTTCAGAATTAAAATATTTGCTATACTGTAAGAGAAAAAATTCAATCAATTATAATTTTTTCGCCGATTTGTGATTCGCATTAATAATTGAATAACCGAAAATAAAACAAATTATTATATACATTTTCAATTGTTCGATTGCTTGCATGAATTTTAAATGGGAAATCTCATCAATAATAAAATATCACTCATACGTCCTGCGCACCTATGTAAATTTGTATTGTAATAATAATGAATTTGATATAATACATATTTTTTATATTTGTTATTTTTAAATTTAATCAGGTTAAATTGATTTCAATTAGCTTAGCTTATTTGCCAGGCAATTATTTGTCATTATTCGCTAATGTTACTTATATGTCGAGGTAACTTTTGGAAAATAATTGTTGGGCCTTTTTAGAGCACTAAGTATGTTTACTTATCATAATTATTTAATAAATATATAATATATTGGTTATAAAGTTTTAATTAACTTATTCAGCAAAGAATTTTGGAATTTTGGAATTTTTTATTTTATATTAAAGTTGCTCATATGGTGGCCGTTATAGTTGAAAATCTATTATTTAATTTCATTGCTTTTGCAAGCATGCAACCCATTTAAAATTATTAAATGTTTGCATATCTTTATATATATAAATCTTCTGACCGTGTGTTTGCATTTGAACTGCTCCTAAACGGATGGACCGATTTTGATGAAATTTTGTGTGTATGTTCAAGAAGGTTCGAGAATGGTTTAGATTTACAATTTGGTCCATGTTTTTTAAATTATTTTTTCATTTTTAATCAATTGTTAATTTTGGAATGTTTGACCGATAGATGGCGCCACCATCGCAGTATCCAATATTCAAATCTTAAATTGGCGTAAACGTGCATTAAACAAAACGATGCCAAAGTAAAAGGCGACATCTGTGGATCAAGTTCTTAAGTAATAAATTGGGTGATTCAATACATCTATGGGTAGCTATAACATTTTTTTCATACCTGCTAACTATTGGAGGGGGTATCTTGACAGGCAATTTAAAATTGCAAAAGGTCTGGCATAAAAAAATAGCGGCTAACTGAAGTGTTGATAAAAAATTTGAGATATACAGAAATCTTTTCGAAGCATTGCACAGAGCAATACAATATTTAAACGGGAACGATGAATACATATATGCGTACAATTTCAAGCTGATCCTTCCTGAAAAATATTAAAATTGCTAAATATTAGGAATGGTAGAATAGAACTAAAATCAAATACACAATGCAATGAATTAAAACTGGCTCATTTATCATTCGATGAATAATATACCACGGGCATCCCAAAAGACTGATGCCATAACCTTGCCAGCGGATTGTTTTGTCTTTCCACGCTTGAGAACCATTTCTTAATATGCAGTTCACCAGGCTGACAATCGATTGGACTCGATTGATTTCACTGATGCACAGCCCAAATTCAATAGTATTTTTACCCCAAAAACCAATTATTTCTTAACGCACGAAATGCTTTTTGATTCATTTTTGTTGCTTCATCAAAAATACGATTATTCCTTAACTAATACTTTCATATAATCTAACTAATAGAAATCATATAGATGGTATTAGTAGTACTACCTATGTATCAGCCACAGTAAAACGTAGGCGGGTCTTCTAGTAATTAAATATATTCCAAATAAAAAATAATGTATAGTAAAATTTTTATTAATATATATCTGGAGGAAATGTTGAATGAAAATGAAAAAACAAAACACATATGCAATTGATTTGTAAAGTGCATATATTATAATTTAAATAGAAAGTGAGAATTATAATAACTATTATAAATATAATGAGACCAATTATTGTTGTTAAACATATTGTTGTCTAGAACAGGATTCATTATTATGAAATATTTTCTAATAAAATGGTGGTGTGACGGAAGGCGATTTCTTTTTATAAATTATTACAAATTTTTGTTGAAAAGACACTACCTCCCACTCATTTACATAGTTTAGACCCATGGGTGTAAATGCCATCTCGCTTCTTACTCTCTCTTCTCTGAAAGAGGAAGCAATTTTTAGACACCGAATTGAAGTTCAATTCTATAAGATTATAAAAATTCGTGGACTTGGGTAGAAACGGAAACTTACTAAGTATCGAAGAATGTACCTTACTACAGGCCACTAATAGGTAGGACTCCTTCAGTCTAATAGCTGTCAGTTGCTTGAAGCGCAGTACTGTTGACAGTAACTATTAAATGACGTTTAGTGCCTAACGTGGCATTGTTTAAAAAAATCCACTGTTCTGTATTCCATGACGTATGTTGTTTTCATTATTACCCATCATAGTAATATACCGCATGTCATAATCGGTTTTACAAGTGCTGTGTAGAGCCAATGACCTACCCGAAGACTTAACCCTAGTTTGGTTTTCATGAAAGCTTCAGGTCAGGTCTAGAGCTTTAAATCGAAAGAATAATATATATATGAATATATGCCGTCAATGAGGATTTTTCGAGAGAGGTGCTCAATTCTTATCTTTCGAATCATAATTAAGAAAACTGGTACCAAGATTATGAGAGTACCCCTGAAATATTAGGATTTTTAAAGGTAACATTTTTTATTCCTGACGTCGAAGTAAGTTTTTATATTTTCAACTGTTTTCAACCCAACAAATGTCTTGAATTCAACAGAAATCAGTTCAATTCGAATACAGATAAGTTCTCAGGAGAACCAAATGATGAATGTTAAGGTGTTTTGTTTTTAAACTCGGAAAAGTTCGATACCATAACGCCATCTTCAATACAAATTCGTCAGTTGGCATCTGAAAAGTCTTTGCCATATGGGCATCAATTGAACAATGCTCTATCAGAACTCTTAAATTTTGACAAAGTGCTGCGATCTTGAAGGTCACTGAAGCTTTTGTTATACACTCGGTTTCTCGATTCTCGCTCATTATATTATTATATAATATCTATCACCAAAAGAAAAAAGAAACTGGAAATTGTTTTGATCTCTTCGTCTTACTTTGGCATCTTTAAGAAATTATAGTAGCTATGCTGGGCATTAAAACTCGCTCCCTGCAGGGTACGCAAATCACCCATATCATTTCGCCATTCTCCTACACACGTGCATGCATCGCCTATGTGATCACATAGACATACTCACACACACGAAAGCAAGTGAACAATTCTCCTCTGTTGCCCTCAAATCATTTTCATATTTATTTGCTTGCTTGCAGAAATGCAAAATGATACGAAAAGTGTTAAGTAATAGCTATCAGCGTTGAACATTATACAATCTGCCGCATATGTACGAGAATATTGCGTTGCATGCCACATACTATTCAATATGCAGGGCGATGGTGCTCGTTCACTACTTATTTGTATAAATGCGCCTTATTTCATTTCCTCGCTGGCACTGCGCGTCTCTTCTGCTTTATGAATCTGTCTTTGGTCTCGGTTTATTTGCATGAATGGTTCGCCAAAGGATTCAAGGTTGGCTAAGTACTGCATTCACTCAAGGAAATCTAATCCATTATGCGATAAAATATATACTTGTGTCTATTTTCGATTTCCACATGCATATATTCTATATAAGTACATATGTTCATGTAAGCGTTTGTATGGAGTCGCAGTGGCTTATAGCGGTATTATTTCTATTATGCTTTATTAAAAATATGATATGATTGTATTTTTTTATTTTTGTAAGAAAATATTTTTAGATTTTGAATATTTTAAATACTTGTGAGTTACTCGAGGGAAAATTTATATTCAAGTAGATTTGCTTATTGTTTCCAATTTTCAATTGATGACGATAAACATACATACATATAAGCATTTTGTGTATATCTGAACTGAGTTCGAGCGCAAAAACTAGTATTTTCCTAATATAAACGTACCTTAAGAATTCAAGAAAGAGAAAGCTGCTGTCTTAATGACAGTGGCATCGAGTTACTTCATGTTTAGATTAGTATGAGTGCTAAGCCATAGCGGAATTCACTGCTGTCGCTTGCGGTTTACTATGGAATAGATGGCGATAAGATTACCGAGTTTGTTGTTGATACCATCAAGTTACTTCATCTGCAGTTGGCAACTAACATCGAAATGGAACTCAGATGAATTTCAGTCGCTGGTTGACGAACTACCAGCCCTTAACAAAGTGCATCTTGCCGTTATGTAGGGTTTCTTACTGGACACTGTCCAATAAGCCATACATGCGGTAAGACTAAAAGTGAAGTGGAAACATCCAGGCACTTTCTCCTAAATTTTTTAGCTTTAAGATTATGGTTGCAACATCTCTGCAGTCTTACATTCGGCGAACCAAAACCGACAATTTATGCCTCAAAAAATTTATGATAGACTCAAAGCTCTTTGTCGATTTGTAAGGGTTTTATGATCTATTTTACGAGGAGTACAAGAGTTTTAGGTACCACAACGGCCCAGGTGAGATTCCTGTTGTAGATGTTGTTTGGAAAAAGATGAGATAGAACTATTTCAACACTTTTTTCTTGATCGTCCATCTTTTGCTTGGTCAAGGGTAATACGCCTCGATTTCATATGGATAATCGAAGCGTTTTATCCTTGACTTCCACCAGACAATGAAGCCTCAGATTGTTCATCCATTGAGTCCAATTATCGATGACTCGTTCAAATATTTCCACTAATAACTGACGGGTGACACGCGTAATATTTTCCTCCAAGGATTGAATGGAATGGAATAAAAAGTTTAACGGTGTAATATCACACGATCTTGGTAGCCAATCGACCGTCCCAAAAAGTGAAATTATCTGCTCACCGGAGTGTTCTCTCAATTATTCCATTGATTTATGCGATGTGTGGAAAGTGGCGCCGTCTTGTTGAAATCAAATGTCACTGAGATCACGAGCTGCAATATCGGACATCAAATAGTTGGATACGTCGCATGGACAGATATTTTTGAAATAATATGGACCGATGATTCCACAGGCACATAAACCACACCAAAATATTGTTTTTTTCTGGATAAATGGCAGCTTTTGAATTTCTTCAGGTTGCTCTTCGTCCCAAATGCGGCAATTTTGCTTGTTTACTCACCCATTGAGAAATGGGCCTCCTCGCTGAACAAAATTTGGCTCGAAAATATCGAATCTTCTTTGAATTTTTCAAGAGTTCATAGAACGAAGCGATGGCGTTTGGGAAGATCCAGAGGCTTCAGTTCTTGCACAAGCTGTATTTTATACATTTTCAATTTAAAATACGTCAGTCCGAGTTGCTGCCAACGACGGTTGGCGGTGTTGCGAATAGTACGCTCAGTAAGCGGATTATGTTGACCATAAATTGAATTTTCGAACTGATAGTGAAGAAAAATAATATGGCAGCTTGAACGACTCACGTGGATCTGTCAGAAAAGGTACCTCTACTTGGATCACCCGTAATGTACAAAATAAAAAATTGTTTAAAAAAGAAAACCACTTCCTCTCCAAAAATAAATTCTGAATCCGCTACTGCTGGTGAGACAAATTATCTGACCTCGTAATTTGTTGATATTCGTAGCGAAACGCATCGTATTGTATCGGGTATAAACTTGTTGCATTGTTTGAATGCAAGGGTTAGTAAGCAGTATTTATTGATGGGAAGTGACTAAGAGCCTCCTTGGTATTATTGTGCACTCTCTACACAAACAATCAAGAGTATTCTACATTATGCAACACTCTTCAGCTTATTACTATTTCCTCGAATAGCAGAAACTTTGATTATTGTTACTCATGTCGAGGCTGAAGGCTGTCTTATGCTGACTGCGGCCAGTTTTACCTTCATTGTTACTAGCAATAACTAACTAGCAATCACACCTACTTAATATGTTTACGAACATGAAAACATACGTTCGCTTCTTAAAGTAACGGTACAGTAATGGTACACTTGCCATTGCGGCGACCAATGTTTCGTGCAACTTTTTGGATACACGAATCAACAGATCGTAGTGATAAAGGTATGAGTATCCTTGTTGCAATAAATGTTCCGTTACCGTAAGCGTAATTGGCAAACAAAATTACGACGAACGATGATGGCGTGCATATGACCAAAAACGATATGTTGTACTCGTATGTAGATAAATGCAACCAAATGCTTATGTGTATGTATGAGTTTCGTTACAGAACCCAGCAACAATAATTGCTGAAAAATTTTTGAAAGTGTAAAAGGGCAAAGGAAAATAAGTGCGAATTTTTTTCCTCTTACTCTTACTATTATGTTATATGTTGCTATCAAATATATCGTACAAGCCGTTATCTCCTTCAGATAAATGTCGTTCGGTTGTTAACGTTATATTTTCAATCGCGATTCATAGCTTCAACTAGTCATTGCGACTTTCTCTACTGCTAATTTAAGTACTTTTAACCTGGAAGAACACAGGTTGCTGACTCTCGGTATTGGTATATCTACCGCCATATATCCTGAGATACGAGTCATCTAGTCTGTGCAACTACAAACGCCGATCCAAAATGATGTACAAAACTCTTAGATATGTGTCAAAAATACCATCGTATATCGTTAAAGGTGGCTAATATCAATTTCGGTTCATAGTTCGCCGGAAGTAAAATAGCCGAGATCTCAGCATGGTAAAAGCTAGAAAGTGTAAGAGAAAGTGCCTAAATGTTTCCGTCCCACCTTCCACAGCGCAACTTTGACAATTTCGGCCCAAAATAATTTTTAGCCTCACCAACAGGCAACCAAGCAAATATAATACGGAAGTAGCTTGCACCCATTGCTAATCCTTCACTAGCCTTGAGCTACCGTTAGCGAGCTCAAATTGGCTGTGGCTCCCTGAAAGAAGCTGTATTTCGGGGCAGTACATTTGTTGCTACTTTGATGGCTGCGACATCTTTTTGAAAGATACTGCAGTATTCTTGTGGTCTTAGGAAAGTGTTGATTAAGAGCACTCTAAGCTCACTGCGCATCTTGTCCAGCCATTCCGTCCCAACTACATACCATTATAGGTATATGCGATAAGTAAATACTACCAGAAATCCAATTTATCAGAGATGCAGTCGAAGTGACTGAGGATTCCGGAAATTCTTTTTACGTATCCAAAATGTATCTGATTTCCCGGAGAGTAGAAAGACATTAAGTGCCTTCGTTGCAATTATATTTAGTGTACCATTAAAAATGAAGATTAATCAAACTTACCAGACTTATATTTATTGAAAGGCCTTCGATGATATTTGTTTTTAGCGAGCAAGTGTTTTTGATTTTGATTTTGATGATATGTGTTGACGATGAACCATACCCAGGACGACCATCAACATCAATTGATGATCAACATGTCAATAAAATAAATGAATTGGTGCTTGAGAATTGACGATTAAAAGTCAAGGAACTTACTGGCATCGTTGGAATATCGGAAAAATCAGTAAAACTTGTTTTAAAAGATCACTTAAGCCTAAGAATAGTGAGAGCACGATTGGTTGCATAATCACTACATATTTACGAAAAGAAGCGTCGCATTATCGACGAATATCCTAGAAAAGGTGAGCCGAAGGCGAAAAAACCACATCAAAGCAGGTCAAAAATCAAGGTTATGTTACAGTTTTTGTCGATTATAGAGGTGTGGTGTACTCCGAATTCCTTCCGACTGATCAAACTGTCAACAAGGTATACGACTTCAGTGTTATGCGTCGTTTGCGCGCAGTTATTCGTAAAAAGAGACCGGAATTATGGGCAGAAAACTCTTGGTTTTTGCACCACGATAATGCACCGCCGCATACTGCATTGACAGCATTGTGTTAACGTCTATGAAACAATGCTTTCTGACTACTGGGATGCCATGAAACGTATTATTATAGGTGATGAGTCTTGGATCTATGCTTATGAAGCCGAAAAAACAACGTCAAAGTCAACGTCAAAAGGATCAAAAATCAAGGTTATGTTGACAGTTGTTTTCGAATATCGAGGTGTGGTGCTATCCGAATTCCTTCCGACTGGAATACAAGCAATACGTATAAAAATGCCGGGATATTGGGCCAACAACTCTTGGGGTTTGCATCACGATAATACACCATCGCATACTGCATGGATTCTTAGTGGCCTTCTCGTTAAATTTTCAACTGAATGGATTGTGCCAAAAGTAATTACTTTGAGAGGAACGACATGGGCTTTGAAAAAGAAAATTATGAACAAAGTCTTACTATTTTTTTGCAAAAAAAAGAAATAATATTCTTCAAAATCTTTGTCGTCGCCCTCAAAGTAATTCCCCTTGTGTACATATATACAGAAGGACATAATCGAAAAGTTTATATTTAATGATTACACCGTCAACATTCTATAGCTTGAACTCTAACCAAATAATTATCCATCATTGTCACATTTTCCGCTGGGTGCAAACACAACTTATCACTTCAACACTTTCAGCATGTATGTACGTCTGTATGAGTACGATAGACGTGTGGGTTATGTCTGTGTGACCCGCAAACCTATGCGAGTTGGCATAAAGAAAAAGAAAACTTGATGGACTTTTGTTGATTTGCTTGGTATAGGTCTGTAGAGGTAGTTGCAGCGGGACTGTGTGGCGGTATGTAATGCACTTTGTAACCATTACCGTTACGCTTGCGTCATGACTGCACTCAATGCAATAAATGGATGACTTCGTTTGGACGACTGCGGCTAGGGATATAAGTACATTTGAAGTATTGCCGACACATATCAATGTACACGTTCACACACTCATGTGTATATATGGACGATAGCTGAATCCAAGGCTCGCAATAAATAACCGCTACTTGTGGCGCGAGTGGGTTTTTTATATACATACATATATGTATTGTAAATATACAGTATATTAGGGTGTCCATTATATCTCAAGTTGGTTTCTTTTGTCACCTGAAGCTTCAGCTTTTTCCATAAAATTAAAGCGCCAAAGTAAAGTAACTCTTTATTTTCATTTTAAACCGTAGTTAAATTATTTGATTTCTTATGTATATATTTTCCATTAAAAAAGTAAACTCAGAATTTTGAAAATGTGATTTTCTATATGACATGAGATTTTTCAATATTTTGGATTAAACAAGTATACTAAGAACTTTGAAAATTTGATATTTTAATACAAAATTTTTCGGCGCTACAAAAAAGGTCTTAATTATTATTTTTAGGCGTAGTTAAAATTATATGGCAAATGTTGTGAGCCGTTATACAAGTGGCATTACTTTCTGTGTTGCTCATACGCCATGGTTCTCATATTTGATCAGTACATTTGATGCCTAACTTTAACTGCTATAACTTTTAAAAATAATACTTTTATGAAAAAACTATTCAGACAGTTTTTGTAAAGCGAAAAATTTTGTATTAAAATATGCTCTTATAAAAGTTACAAGGTGCGTTCCAAAGTAAACAGGACTTATCGAAGCTAGCGCCCCTGGTGGCTCCATCTATATGTCGACTGGTGCGTTAGAATCTGCTATTTTTGCCGATTGTCCAGTGAGAATTTCATGACATTTTATTGATTGGAAGTGAAGTTATTGCGTTTTAAGTGTCAGTATGTTTGTGTTATCGGTGCGAAAATGAGCTTTGAACAAAGAGCCAACATTAAATTTTTTTTTAAACTTGGTAAAACTTTTACCGAAACGTTTCAATTGATGAAACAAGTTTATGGTGAATTCATCCAAAATCAGCCGAAATCATCATTGAAATTCATGAAAATTAACCACTCCCCGTATTCACCTGATATGGCACCGTGCGACTACTTCATTTTCGGAAAAATGCATTTAGCTTTGAAAGGAAAGCGTTTTGCAGACGTAGAGGCCATTCAAAAGGCTTGCATCGGCATACTGGCGGCCATACCGGTCAACGAGCTAAAACACTCGTTCGACATGTTTTTAGACCGTGCAAAAAGCTGTATTGAAGCAGAAGGAGACTATTTTGGATAAAATAAATTGATTGTGTCGAAAAAACCATTTGTTCAGTTTTTTTAAGTCCTGTTTACTTTGGAACACACCTTGTATATGTTTACTTGTTTTAGAAATAAAAAAATATTGCAAAACATCAAAATATTCCTTGTTAAATATATGGAAAAGGAAAAAGTGATTTAGGCACGCTTAAAATTGAAAATAGTGAACTGATTTATTGAAACTCTAGTGCTCGTTTGGAAAAAATAACAATGACCACCCTAATGGTATGTATACATATGTATGTGTTAGTATATTTGGCCTGTGTTTTCTTGCGTTGTGTGCACTGCGAACAGGTGTGCAATGCAGCAGACGCTGGCTCATACATTCGGTGTAAATTTAGCCTTGAGCTTATCATCATCATTGAGTTTTGTTGTAAATGAAATGTTTTCATCATTGAAGAAAGTGCAAATTAGTGCAAAGCATATTATTTCAAAGCAGCCACCATGCCATGAGTATATTGTGTCCAACTATGTACATACCTACAAATCTAAATATATATTTGCCAACATACATAAGGACATATATTATACACCAATGAAATATGCAAATAAGTTAGATACTAAGGTGTGTAACTAAATTGTATACTAACACTTGCATGTACGAAAGTGTGTGTATGTGTATGTGTTAGTGCGAAAGAAAAATGGTAAACGAAGACGAAACCAGCAATTACGACCGAAAGTATGCCTGAATGCACTTATGATGGTTCATTCATATGACGCTCCTTTGTGCTATTATAATGAAGGTGTTACTATTTTTATACGAATGCTTTCAAATGTTACAAACTGCAAACACTCGTACCTACCAACATATACACAGGCATGACTTATTTAAATGAATGTATTAATTTCTATGCAGCGATAGTATTGAAAGTACTTTCGGGAAATGAGAACATGCTATGTATTGCATGTGTAAAGAAGTAAGGATGGGTTAAGTGTGGGCGGAACAATCAATAGGCTCTATTACGAAAACGGTTTATACCACTTCTGGAACCGATATAAGGAACAGAGAGACCTTATCCATGTTGACTCTACATTTAATGTATCATTATATTAGATATGCCAATGAATTGAATAAATTAAGAAGGCATCTATTACTGATAACCACTATAAATGAATAAAATCGGTAAATATCAGTATTTCCAAACCATATCAATTGTTTTTTAAACTTTTGTTGACTTTATATCGTAAAGTCAGCCGGATATTCGAAAATCCTGATATTAGTTATTTAGGGGCTAGGCCTCTAATGAATAAAACACACCTTTTTATTTTCATTGGGATAACTCACAAATTGGTCGATATATACGATACAAAGTCACCCGGAAGTTCGACATTCTTTATATTAAGTGTATGGGGGCTAAGGGAAGTATTGGTCCGACTCATCCCATTTTTGACATGCAGCCATTAGAAGAGAAGGATTATCTCTTAAATACAATACTAAAGGCATTATTCGTGCAAATTCCATTATATTAATTCCTTTTTGATTTGTGTACTGGAAAGTAATATAATCAAGTGGAATTTAAAATTGTGCTATATAGGAAGTAGGCGTGGTTATTGTCCGATTTCCCTCATTTCCACAAAGTAAGAGTATAAGTTCAAAATGAAACAAATATCAAACTAAGAACAATATATGCACATTTTTAATTAAATAAAAAAAAATGCCGAATAGTTGCTGCTTGTGCAAACCAACTCATGGAAGCAACTTACCAAAATTGTGTGCTCCAACTGACAAATAGCAACATGAGGAATGGGAGGAAGTATGTTCCGTGCAACTTACTTTAACTCTATCATTGAGAATATGTGGACTGCCTTTTAATTTGAAGAAGGGAAAAGATTCTTCTCTTTAAAAAAGAATATTCATTAAAGTTATTTCTCACTTTTCAAAACAAAAAAAGAAAAAAAAACAAGAAAGAAACCCTCATCTTATTATTACATTTTTATCATTGATTAGGCAAATGACTTCAAATAACCCCCACAAGAAGTAGTCCAATTGTGTTTAATTACAACTTCTTTGAGGCCATTAAATATCAATATTTCTTGTATTAATCGAATTCCCATACATTTCTCGCAATAACTCGGTTGTAGCACGTGCTGTGTGACACGTAGCCCCGTCTTGTTGAAACCAGATGTTGACAAGATCAACTTCTTCCAATTGCGGCTATAAAAATTTTGTTATCATCGATCTATACCGCTCTCCATTGACAGATTCGGTGTCATCAACTTCGTTTCGAAAGATGTACGAACCGATGATTATATTGGATTAAAGACCATACCAAACTGTCAATTAAGGTAAATGTAATAGTTGTTCAGGAGTAATTTGTAGATTTTTTTCGCACCCGAATCCACAGTTTTGTTTATCTAACGCACCACTCAGATGGAAGTGAGCCATATCGAAGAAGATTATTTTGCTAGATTGTTATATATTGGAGAATGATTATTTTGATAATAAAATTTAATAAATTGTAAATGGTGTTCTTGCGTATATATTTCTATGATGAAAATGTAAACATTACTGAATACAATGAAAAATTTTCCATTTTTTGACAATCGTCATTACTATTGGAAAGCATGGTATTAGGCAAATGAGGAAAACATCAATCAGAGGTTAGGAAAGGTCAAACTTATTCTGGACTAATGAAAATCATTAAAAGTAGTATATGAAAGCAGGGATATTTTGTGAATCAATATCGCACCTTTTTGATATTTAACAGTAGTCTACTTATTTTAATTTAATTTTGCTAAGCCATCTTACATATTGATCGATATACCTGTGTCCAAAAAATAAGGTGACATTGTATTTATTTTGAAAATTCTTTATTTATTCTTCCAAATCAATTTCATCCCCTTCAAAGTAATCCCCTTCCGATGCAATGCACTTTTGCCAACGGATTTCCAATCTTCGAAACACTGGTTGTAGTCACTTTCTGGGATGGCCTTCAGTTCCGTCTTCGCTGCGGCTTGAATCTCCTCTATCGTATAAAAACGGTGTCCCCGGAGCGGTCTTTTGAGCTTGGTGAACAGCCAGAAGTCGCACGGCGCCCAGATCAGGTGAATACGATGGGGACAGTATAACACCAAGGTGAAGTTTGAAATTCTTATTTAATATCTATCGATTTTCGTATATAAGTTAGATGGGGGTTAGAGAAGATTTTGATCCGGTTTTATCTAGTTTCAGTTATTCGGCATATAATTACCAGAAATAAAGGCTCAATGCATTTCATTAAGAAACCGTACAGATTGAAAAATTTATAGGTTAAGAGGTTGTTTGAAAATACGTATATAAGGTATACCGGAACTAAGGGATGCTCTGATTTCAATAATTTTAAGCAAGACATTATTAGAATATAATGTTATTAGAAAGGAATTCTTACTTAATTTTATTAAGATTTCTTACATATTGGTCGATAGAAGCGGTATACTGCTGTGGACAGAAAACCGTAAGACTTTTTAAATTTCACAAGAAAATCCATTCGTCGAAATACTTTTTTTATATGTTGGTATGACTGTCAGTCACATCTGTGCCAAATGTCACATCTAAATAATCATTAGTGTTTATTAAGTACATAAAATGCATTCGGCGATTTTTACTATGAGTGAAATTATCCAACAAATAAGTTCCATTGATTTCCACATTTCGTGGTCTTCGGTGATACGAGTAATTGTTTGTCGCGAACAAGTGTTTTCGATTGGAGTGAGATCGCGTTGACGATGAACCACGTCCAGGACGGCCATCAACTTCAACTGATGATCAACACGTCAATAAATACATTTATAAATAATCTTTGCGAAGTTATTCGTAAAAAGAGGCCGCAATGATGGTCCGAAAACTCTTGGTTTTCGTGGGTTTTTCGCCAAATTTTCAACTAATACCAACCACCGTATTAATCTCATTTATCTGCGTGTGACTTCTAGCTATTCAGGAAACTCACACGAACCCTACGGGGAAGACATTAAGCATGAAAACGCCTATTGAAGACTTTTACGGAAATTGACTTTAACAACCGTTTCCAGGATTGAAAAAACGATAGCTGAAGTGTATTGAGGCCAAAGGGGACGATATAGATTTTGAAGAATAAATTAAGAGTTTTAAATTTATAAACAAAGCCTTTCTATTTTTTGCTCATAACAGTATGTAAAGTCAACCGAAAATTCGAAAATATTAGTATATAAGAGAAGTAGCGCCAAAAGGAATGCTGTATTAACAAAATATTCTCCTAAAACTTCCATATTATATATTTCTGAAAAGTTTTAGTTCATTTTCTACCATTTTTGGGTGTAAGATGAATATTTGTGCAAAGTTTTGTTCTGATAACTTTATTGATGTTTGATTTATATGTACCGTATACTGAGAAGTGAAAGAATCAGATGGAATTCAAAAGTTTGTTATATGGGAAGTAGGCGCGGCTGTAATCCAATATCGCCTATTTTTACAGTGTATGATATGGATGTTTGGATGAATATAAGTATTTGTAAAAATCAAATTTGTTTAGGTAGTTTCAGAGGTACAGGTTTTGTAAATTTTGAAATTTTGGAAAATTTTGGAATGACCCATATATTTATATGTTGTGATACGAAAAACCGTTAGTTGAACAAAACTTTAATATCTTGTAGAACATGTTGCGAGAGTATTAAAATAAATCTATTTTTTTTCTAGTTTTGTGCATTGCTGTTTGCTTTTCTTCATACGATGAGTGATTGCGCAAATCGTCGTTTTGATTGCGATTGCCGTGTGACAGCAATGCCAGCGACCATAGTTTGTTTATTGTTTTATTATTTATCAAATATGCACCTATGCGAGAGTGCACGAAGCACACTTGAATGCCAAATTTATTATAGCAAATATTCTTGATGTGTTATTTTTATTCGACACTGCTGACAATTGTGCAACCGACAACATATGTTTATTGATATATGTGTGAATATTTTCGCAACAGCACGCAAGCCTATGAAAAAATAAAAAACAAAAACAATATAGAAAAACAATTTCCAATGCCGAACTTGACTTTGCCGCCACAATGCTATAAACTATGAATAAATTTTCTAATTTTACTACGAATAAAAATATATAAATATCTCCCAGTATATGTATGTGTGTATGTGCGTGTGCATGCTCAAGTAGAATTTTCGAAATATTTATATTAAAGAGATAAAAAAATGTTATGATCGCGCCAAGTGTCATCATCGCCATCGAAAGGCTCTTTGTTTTGTAAGAGCTTGCATGCTTTTGTTTGCTTGTATGTATATGTGCACCAGCTTATTTTGGTGAAATTCGGAGAGATATATATAAATCAATTTTAAATGTTGTCACCTCAAAAGCAGACTGATTTTATGGGTAAACCTATTTACATAAAGAAATAAATATATTAATAAAGAGAAATACATATTTTTGTCGCTCATTCGATCATTTCTTTGCTTTCGTTGTATGCAGGTGTGTTTGCCTATGAAAATTTAACGATTATCGGATTGGAAATTTGATGGAAACACACAAATGCATAAAAACAAATAATACTGGCATCAATAAAATTAAGAATTTGCGATTATTCATATAATCAGCAGACTTAAAAGTTTGTGTTCTTTTAAAGAAAGACTTTTTTATGAAAATTCGATTTTCGTATTCCGACTATTGCGAACTTCAAACATATCGTTATCATTTTTGCAGAATAATTTGCTCTAAAATAAACCCCAGTCTCGTCCTATCGTTATTAGTGGCAACGCTTTCTCACTGTAATTATCTAAATTATTAGAATATTCTTCTAAATGATTGCTGATAGAGTCTAAGTAGAACTCATATTTTCTAAAAGAATCATAAAATTTGTCAAGCCATTTGCCATAAAATTTGTTAAGGTATTTCTCCGTCATTTGTCGCTTTATGGTTATCTACAAATATTTCGATTATCAACATTAAACTTTTTCAAGCTTTACTTTCCGCACCTGTTTCAATTTTGTTGAAATCTGTGGCTTCGATATTGCCTATTTGAGAACAAACAATTTAATTTTTTCCATACTAAACTTCAGAAATTTTCCATTGTAATTAAAACAATATTGGTTCACATCCAATACGTTGAAAATTGATTTATTATTCCTAAATGAATCGCGTACAAAATTCTAAAATACTTAATATCATTTCGATAAATATCACTTCTACTGATATACAAGTATTGTACCGATTTCTGGTAATTTGGAGACATCATTGTTTTGGAGGGCATGCGAATTTGTTTTCAAAACCAAAGGGGAATTTTTATTGAGTAAAACTAGAAAGTTTAGATATCTCCAAATTTTAATTGTATTAAACCTTCAAACCTTCCACACTTTTCGGTAAAGAGTCTGAGAGTGGGAATCATGTGAAACACGTATGTGCGAAAAAGACGCAGAACCCTAACCGCCAGTAAATCTTATTACTGATAATCATATAATTGGTGAAAATATAAGATATGCAAATTTCATAAAAACAAAAGCACATTCAATATTTTCATGAATCAGTTCCTAAGCTGGGCATATGAAATCATCGAAATTCGTTAAGATAACCAACAAAAAAAAGATATTATTTCCTTCATTTTCTTCCTCATTTATTTCAGTAATTGAAGACGATTTTTTTATTTATGGTTTTCTGTTCCTCGAGTATTGAAAATACAGTCTTTATTGAATATATCAGAGATCGAAACTAAATCTCAATCCACTATTCTAAGCGTGACTAAATCTAACAAAAGTTGTTCGCACGGTAAAACATCAAGTGCGGAGGTTTTATATGTGCCCCGATAGCTGCCAGTAGGGATGGTAAACTCGATTCCCATTCTACTCGAAAATCGAGTTTTCTCGTAAAATAATCGATTTTTCGAATGTCAAGAACCGATTCTTAATCGACTTCGACTACTGGAGATCAATTCCGAAAAATCGATTATTTTACGAGAAAACTCGATTTTCGAGTAGAATCGGAATCGAGTTTACCATCCCTACTGGCAGCCATCGGGGCACATATAAAACCTCCGCACAATAACCACCACAAAAAAAAAATGATTTTTTTTCTATGTAATTTATATGGAAAACAGAAAATTTGAAATAGGCACCTCTTAATATTAATATTAGGAGCTGTGACTTTTTTCTACACATTTTCGAAAGTTTTGAGCCTGTTTTTCAGTTGAAAAAAAAAAGGTTGCCTCAGAATGGCACACCCTAATGTATATGCTACAGTGCTACGATCTGAACAAATTATTCGGAGACCGTAACGATGCTTTGCTAGCATCCTTGCTTGCAACAGAGAACGAGTGTTTATTGTTTCTAAGATATTAGTAGAAATTTAGTCTTTTAAATTTCTTGGGTTTTTACGATATTCTTAAGACATAATCGGTAGAGATCTTCTTCTTCCTTTGCTTCCCCGGCAAGTACTGCGTCGAATACTTTCAAAGATGGAGTGTTTTCGTCCATTCGGACGGCATGACCTAACTAGCGTAGCCGCTGGCTTTGAATTTGCTGAATTATGTCAATGCCAGTACAGCTCATCGTTCCATCGAATGCGATATTCGCGGTGGCCAACGCGTAAAGGACCCTAAATCTTTCGCAGAACCTTTATCTCGAAAACTCATAACGTCGACTCATCGGTTGTTGTCATCGTCCAAGCCTCTGCACCATATAGCAGGACGGGAATAATGAGTGACTTACAGAGTTTGGTTTTTGTTTGTCGAGAGAGGATTTTACATCTCAATTGCCTACTCAGTCCGAAGTAGCACCTGTTGGCAAAAGTTTTCCTGATTTCAATATTGTTGCTGCTATTAATACTGGTTCCAAGATAGACGAAATAATTTACGACTTCGAAATTATGACCCCGTCAACAGTGACGTGAGAGCCTAGTCGTGAGTGCAACGACTGTTTTTTTTTTTTTTTCACTCGTTCACTACCAGCCACATTTGCTACGCTTTCTTATCCATTCCATTCTAGAGAAAACAGAACTAAATCGTAATTTTTTATATTTAATATACTTATTTTATATCTAACTTTAAGCTAAACTGCAATTATGTTTAGACATGTTGTTTTCAAAAGAAAATAAAACGCAAATAATTTAATGTCATTTCCAATAATTTAGCTTTATTATAAAGAAAAGGTTTATCATTACATTTTAAAAATAATTTCGTCAATTTTCGCTAATCGTATCCGGCGTAGATAAGCGACTTCACATAACTTCACCAAAAATAGTCCAGTTGTACGAGTATTAAATCAAAATCTTGCGGATCACTCAACAGGCGTAAGACACGAGATACTGGGCTCGCCAAAAGCTTTCTCCAATGAATTGACTGTTGCGTTGGCTATATGGTAAGTAACGCGGTATTATTGGAGCCAAAGGTGGTCCACATCAACCACCTCCTCTTTAGATGCCAAAATTTCGTTAATCATGGCTTTATAACGTTCTCTATTTACTATTACATTATGGTCAGCTTCAATATTGCAGAAATATGGACTAATGATTCCTTCTGCTAATAGAGAATATCAAAACGTAATTTTTTGAGGAATTAACGGGTCCCTACAGTGGCATGTGATTTGTCATCACTCCAAATTCGTCAGTTTTGATTACTAACCATTCAATCAAAAGTGAGCTTCATTGAAACAAATTTTCTGTGAAACTCGGGATCGGTGGTCATCTCGTTTTGAACTCATTCACCAGAATTTGAAATCGTTAGAGTTTTATTCAAATTTCAGCGAATATATTACAGGTGCACAAAAAGTGTCTTCGAAGGAAATTATAACTAAGAATCAAGCTTGCTACTAGCGAAAAAAAATATTAATTAAAACACATATTTATTATTCAAAAACATTTTTTTATATTTGTCACGTACATACAAGTCGCGTCACGTATGGGACATAGTTCAACTTAAATCTATAATATATGTAAACATTAATATGTAAATACAGTTGTGTCTTGGGAAAGGCAATGTTTTCTGCACTCCACAACTTTCTCGACAGTTTTAATAAAATGGAAGTTGGAAATTCCAGTTATCGCTTTGGCATTGTCCCACGGCGATGCACTTTTAATCCTTTCATAAATTTCAGAGGATGGCACATAAATCACACGGGTTTTTGTGACTAATTGAGAAGCTAAATCAGAAAAGTCCTTGGCTGATTGGACAACGACATGTTCATTTTGGCTCATCATTTTCTCTCTTACAAGTCTTTTGATATTTTTGCCAACTCCCTCTATCACACCTTTTCCATGCGATGTAGCAAAATATTTCCAAAAAAAGGGCCTTTTGTACTTTTCGCTCAACATTGATGTTAGTTTAACCATATAACGGTTCTTAAATTAAATTAATTAAAATCAAGTCAAACAACTTAGTGATGAAAACAAAAACTGTATCCTTGTCTTTCGAATTCGCATCTGAGCATATAAGATATGTTTGGCAATTGCCTTTGTAAAAACTTGCAGCAGTAAATAAAAGAACACTTTTTCGTGACGAGAGTGCGCTTTGAACTTCATTCTGGTATTCACAGCCAAAAGACATCGCAAAATCAACTTGAAGGATTCGCACATTTTCATTGCGTTGGTCTTTTTGAAATTCACGGGCTTGAACTCGTTTTAAATTAACATGCTTCATCATAATATGGATAGAATCAATCAATTTTTCTTTAAGTTCACCTGAACTTGTTTCGTGGTTTACTAAACGCAGTTTATTTTCTGAGTTTTTTTCCCATTCTTTCCATACAGAGATTGTACCATCCACAGAAATTAATATTTTTTTGCCATCAGAACAAGTATCACATTCATTTTTCCAGCACTTCGAATCCAAAAAAGGATCACATAAAATCATAGTCCACCAGTCGTTACAATAATTTTGTTTCAAACCTTTCAATTTGAACATAAAATTTTCATGAGTTAAACATTTGCACTGGTCTGAAGTGTGTCTTTCATTAGCAAAACGTTTTTCGGTCTTAGACTACAAAATTTTGAAAATCCAATTTCGATATTAGGAAAAAATCTATATATATAAAAGAAAGTTGTGTTAGTTACACCATTTATAACTCAAGAACGGCAGAACCGATTTGGCTGAAAATTGGTGGGGAGGTAGCTTAGAGCCAGAGTAAGGACATAGGATACCTTTTATCTCTTTATGTTAGAATGCAATACAACTCATAAATACAAAAATTATATTTTAAATCATTAGCATTTGTTCAAAATTCATGTTTGTAAGAATCAATTGAATATATGCGTACAATTTTAAGCAGATTCGTCCTCAAAACTGATACAATTGCTAAGTATTAGGAATAGAAGAAAAGAACTGCAACCAAATATGCAGTGTAATAGATTATAACTGGCTCAATAAACAGGCGCTGAGTACGTGCATCTCCAGCGTGCATTTTCCAGCCGCCCTTTTCGTATTTCCACGCCTGAGAACCGCTTCATCATGTGCAGTATACTGGACTGACTGTCGATTGGACTCCAGTGGGAAATGATGGAGCTATGTTTCTATCACCGACGCAAAAATTCGGCTTTATTCCGATTAGAGAGCACTTAAACACTTCTCAGAATCAGATGTTCGTTGTTATACTCTCGCAACAAAGTTGCTAAAGAGAGTATTATAGTTTTGTTCACATAACGGTTGTTTGTAAGTCCTAAAACTAAAAGAGTCAGATATAGGGTTATATATACCAAAGTGATCAGGGTGAGGAGTAGAGTTGAAATCCGGATGTCTGTCTGTCCGTCCGTCCGTCCGTCTGTCCGTGCAAGCTGTAACTTGAGTAAAAATTGAGATATCATGATGAAACTTGGTGCACGTATTTCTTGGTTCCATAAAAAGGTTAAGTTCGAAGATGGGCAAAATCGGCCCACTGCCACGCGCACAAAATGGCGGAAACCGAAATCCTATAAAGTGTCATAACTAAGCCATAAATAAAGATATTAAAGTGAAATTTGGCACAAAGGATCGCATTAGGGAGGGGCATATTTGGAACTAACTTTTTTGGAAAAGTGGGCGTGGCCCCGCCCCCTACTAAGTTTTTTGTACATATCTCGGAAACTACTATAGCTATGTCAACCAAACTCTATAGAGTCGTTTCCTTCAGACATTTCCATATACAGTTCAAAAATTGAAGAAATCGGATAATAACCACGCCCACCTCCCATACAAAGGTTATGTTAAAAATCACTAAAAGTGCGTTAACCGACTAACAAAAAACGTCAGAAACACAAAATTTTACGGAAGAAATGGCAGAAAGAGGCTGCACACAGGCTTTTTTTTTAATTGAAAATGGGCGTGGCGTCGCCCACTTATGGACCAAAAACCATATCTCAGGAACTACTCTACCGATTTCAATGAAATTCGGTATATAATATTTTCTTAGCACCCTGATGACATGTACGAAATATGGGTGAAATCGGTTCACAACCACGCCTTCTTCCAATAAAACGCTATTTTGAATTCCATCTGATGTCTTCTCTGTATAATATATACATAAGGAACTAATAATGATAGCGGAATAAAACTTTACACAAATACGGTATTTGAGCTGAGGTATCACGTTTAAAAAAATATGTAAATGACGGATAATGAAATCTCGATTATCACTTTATCATGCGAGAGTATAAAATGTTCGGTGGCACCCGAACTTAGCCCTTCCTTACTTGTTTTGGTTGTTTTTGTTGGAGGCACCTACTTTACTCATTTCGCCTGCTTTCAGCATAGCAAATATCTTTTCAACGGTGGATTTCCCTATCTATATCTCATTAACTAATAATTATAATCCAACTAATAGAAATCATATAGATGGTAGTAGTAGTAGTATTATCTATGTATCAGCCACAGTGAAGCGTGGACGGGTACTCTAGTTCTTTAAAAATGCAAAAGGCTTCTCGTAGGTACAAAGTCAAATAATGCTTTTGACTTCTTCTTAATGCCGTTTTCCCAAACAACGATGAAATCATTTGCGCCTGGGCAGGTATACACAATATCCGGACGATAGTAAAATTCTTTCACATCGTCATAACGTATATCGTCACCTGATGTGCTAATGTTTGGGCTTTCTTCTAGAGCAATGCTCATTTTACGCGCTAGTTTTGTAAAAACCACTTTTTTCTTTCTTGGTGATTGAGGCAGTGCTTTTAGAGCCTTTTGAACAGCTTTAGATAAAGTCTGTTTCGACTTGTACGGAGATTTTTAAGTTCAACCCGCTTTTTTGCCCTTTGCAATCTCTTCCTATCCCTTTCCTTAAGTAAAATTGCTTTTAACTCACCTTGAGAAAGATTTTCTGCTTTTCGTTTACGAAGCTCACGCAATCTTTTAGTCTCATTAGCGGTAAAGTTTGGATCTTTCTCTTTTTGCTTTTCTCGAAATTTTCGCATGCGGTTAGCACTGGTTGATGGTTGCTGGTCGCTCATTTTTGCGTTATTGAGATTTGCAGTACAAAAAAGGGCTTTGTTTATTACAAACGCCAGTAAAAGTTGAAGATGTCAGATAACTTATTCTTTAGCGTTACGTACAGACACTTTATTATCACCAAGAATATATTGTAAGCGAAGCGATTTCAAACAAAATTGTTTCACCAGTTTTTAGACCGCTAAAATTTAGCTGTTAACAGAAAAATTCAATTTGTATAGTCGACTTGTTTTACAACTATTAATAGAAAAAGGAATTAAGCGTCACGTATGGGACATCGAAACTTACCTTTCCGTTATGATTTTCTTATCAAAAAAACACTTAACCGAAAAAATTAGTATGCAGTTAAAGACAGCAGACCATACACTATAACTAAGAACAGAAATATAATTTCTATCTGATAAACAATAGCGGCAGCGACCTCGCAAAAAGTTGTGTAAAGACTAATGAAAAAAACTTGTTGTTACTCTCAATAAATAACGGTATTTACAAAAAATGAGACCTACTCACTACAACTTTTGTAAATTATTTTAGATGAGAACATAATCTCACTATGTACGTGCAATAATATATAAAAAATGCATATTTGTAAAACAGTTCAGAGTTCCACTTTTTCATGGAATGCTTCTACAGTAAACTTGGTGCCCTTTTTCATTGGGAGTGGTTTCTTCGAGGCAGGTGCCAAACCCAGCGCACAACCTCGCTAGCCGAGTAATATACCTCCATTTATATAGCGAACCTCTTTCTTCCAGATCGACGCCACCTCGCAAACGTACCTCTGGTGAACAGACACTGCAAAAGACTTCAGCGAACCCTTAAACTGAATATGTCGCAGTGATTGCGCTGAAGCTACCTCTCTTTTAGCCGTGACCTTAGGCTCCACACGGTTGGCTATCACATCTTACTCAATACGGCTGTGTTCGATACCAAGCGAAGGTTTAGACACGGAGACTTGCTATGGTGTGAAATCGTTAATCTATTACTGGAGAAAATAATACGAAATGCAGAGAAGGTACAATGTTCTACTGCTGGCGTACGCTAATGATATTGATATGAGGTCGATGCTCAAAAACCGCGTGGATAGTTCTGCTTTCTCCAGAATGGAGAAGGGAGGGAAGGGTGTGGGTCTGGTTGTGAACGAGGGCAAGACGAAGTACCTCCTGTCATCAAACTAACAGTATTCGCATTCGCGACTTCGCTGACTGACATATTTAGTTCAGCGAATTAAAAGCCAGCGGCGACGCTGGCTTGATCATGTCATGGGATGCAGAGGAAGATCTCCACTCCGTTGGAGAGATCAGGTGGAGATGGACCTGGCTGCACTTGGTATCTCGAATTGGCGCCTAATTTCGAAAAAAATGCTGTTTTTAACTCCACTATAACCGCGTAAAGGTGGCTACGCCTGTACAGGAGAGAAAACCTGGTGCCCAATTGGTCCATGGTTGCTCGAATTACCGGATCTGTTGGGCGATTATGTCTACAGAATAGTGGACG
Organism: Bactrocera dorsalis; assembly: GCF_023373825.1. Lineage (NCBI taxonomy): Eukaryota > Metazoa > Arthropoda > Insecta > Diptera > Tephritidae > Bactrocera > Bactrocera dorsalis. The sequence goes on along the minus strand of NC_064303.1, from coordinate 27,962,099 downwards.
CAGCTTGCGATTTGTCGCGCGAACTTAACCAGTATTTTAGTAAGAAATTTGCACCATTTGCAAATATTATTCTGAAGTAAGGCTACTGATTATGAAATGACAAACCCAAACAAATATAGACAAGGTTAGGATACACTAGAATCATGATATTTGGTATTTTTCCGAGATGAACATAGGGTTAAGATTTGAGCTTCGTAATTTTTCAAGTTCACTTCGATGGGCTTTTCCTTTGAAAGATTTATGAATTCTTACCTATATATGAATATGCTACTCTCTAATAATCTAGGCGACCGGGTATGTGAGGCAAAATTTTTGCTGCTATTATTACTCCCTGTTTCCAAAAATAAATAAGTTATTTGTAAATATCTACATATACCAAAATCGCTTACTTATTTTATAACGATATGTAGTTGCTGCAAAGGAATGATTTGAAAATCGAAACTGCTTCATTGCCCATAAATCAGTTTCAAATAATGAAAAGGCCTCCTTATGCTCGCACTTATACATATAGTAAACACGCGAGTGATTGCGTGAACTTCAAATATGCCGTTACATTTGTATTATATATTATACTCGTGTAATACATATAAAGCTGCGCACATATTTAGTTGTGTTCATGACTTTCTATTTGCGAAACTTTACGCCTTCACTTTTACACTTGTAAATAGTTTTTGTTTTGTTCGGAGGTTCCTTTTGTTCTGTTTTGTTAGACCTGCTATGACGCAGACGCTACCATGACGTATCAAATTTTTTGGTTAAACACATTTTGTAAGAATGCTGTTACGTCGCGTCAATATGCAAATTATGAAGCAAACAAACAGACATAAAGTGTGGAGGGCATAACACTAAGGTTGGCAAACAATTACTTATTTTTTGTTTTTTTTTTATTATTTTTTGTTTAACGAAAATATGTGGCAAGGGTGCGCTGTTATTTTTGTCACTGCCTGCCCGCTATGCGCATAAGAACAGTGGAAGCTATTATAACTGTAATTTATTAATGATGATATTTGTTCTAAAAAGAACTTGGAACAATTAATTTTATTTGTTGGACGCTGAGTTTGTACCTAAAATATTTTGTTTATTTTTTTGAGGTGAATTGTTCGAGAATTTGCGGTTTAATTCTGAGTTTAAAGTAGTAAGGTTTTTGCAGATATCCCTTTAAAGTATTTATGTGGAGTATAAAAAATTGAAAAGTTGACTTTCCCCGTCGAATGAATTAAAGGCATTGTGTATAGGCTCTTACCATTACCATAAAGGAAGAGCTGTTGTAAGAATACCTGATAATAACTCGATTTCAAAAACCCCCTATACCTTTAAAATAAAATATAATAGATGAAGCAAAATTGAAAAATATATAATCCTGGAAAGCCAATCAACAACAGTTAAATTGTATAAAAAGAGAATTGAAGGGAAGCTAGGAACGAATTATCGAATCGGAGCCGATATAAGAAAATGATAAAGACCACGTCAAAGTCGGTGGAAAAACAAGGTTTCGACATGCTTATATGGGCTCGAAAGGAGCCCATTTTGAAGACAATAATAAATATGTGTATGAAAGTAGATGAAAATGTTGTTTTTTTCTTACAGTCCGGTTCATATTTGATCAGAGACGCCCAAGAAAAACGTCTAACTCGGTTGCATCGAAGCTATTCGCATGAACATTTCGTATAGTAAGATATACGAAATAAGGTGATCCATTTTCAGGTTTTCCAATTTTTCCAGGAAAAAACATCGCCGCTTTAAATTTAAAAGGGAATATTTATTATCATTAAAAACAACATTGTTTGGCATTAACTTTTAAAAGAATATCTCTTTAACATGTTAGCCGCAGGTACGTCTCAGATAGTCCATCCGTTGAGTCCAATTTTCCATGGCTTGTTCGAGCATTTCGACTGGTATCTGGCGTGTCGTCGTGTTGCTCCAAGGCCTCAATGGAAGTCCGCATAGACTGTACTTTACAGCCGGTTTGTATGACTGCTATATGGTATATCAGACTGATCTGAACAACATATTGGGGATCGGTGCTTTGCCTTGAGCAATAATCTATGTAAAACTTTGTGAATATATCACGTCACATAAAAAAAAATCCATATAAGCACGTGATTCCGATAGTTCAGTTTGTATGGCAGCTTCTTGGAAAGAAAAGGCAGTCTGCATGCATTTAAGATCGGATAAACATATGGACATGGCTAAATCGATTCACTCGTCATGCTAATCATATATATGACTACATATTTTCTAGGATCTCCGACCGATATTGTCTTCTAAGTGTTAAAAACTTCGTGCAAATTTAATATACCTTGTCCGGAGTAAAAAAAAATCATTGCTGATTACGTGGATATGGTACAAATTAGCGAAATAAGCCCTGTTTTGGACCTTACAAATTTGATGAAATTTTTGTATATTATTTTGCTAACAATAAACCACTGTGCATTCGCTGAGCTAGTACGCACAAACTTACTTACGCTCGCATTCTATACCACTCACAACATTTTGACTTTTTCTTTATTTTTTTTTGAATAATTGTGGGCGTGTGTTTGAAAACGAATGAGTAAGTGTTTTAGTTTAGCTTAGTTTAGTTTATTTCTGTTTTTGCATTGTACCGCACAGTTGTTGCTGTTATTGTCACATTGCTCGTCGTTGGCTTCATTACACCAGCCCTTTGTTGCTCTTTAAGCCCTTATATACCGTTATAGTTGGCAAGCTCAAATTATTTAAGGGTCGTTGCCGTGATTCATGCAAAGCGTGCGCGCACATTCCGACAATATTTATTAAAAGCATACACATACACTTACGCACATAGCGGTATATATTCGCAATGCTTGTTTTTTCTTCTTACAAACTTCTTGTGTTTCCATTTCCGGAATAGATTTATGTGTGTAATCTTTTTATGGCGCGTGGCTAGCTTTTGTGTACAATGAGCGGGGCGGTGCATTGTCGTGACCTTAACTTAAATATAATTACAACAACAAATATAACAAAATTAGGGAAGGTAACATAATTATAATTATGTGTAAGCGTGTAGCTTATTGCAAAAGTTGTTGTTGGCAATAAATTTTTATTTGGATTTCTTTAAACTTAAATGGAGTTGATTATAAATTACTTTCAAGACCATAAACTTAAATTTTTTTAATACTTTATAAACAGTAAAAAGGACATTATGTATTTTGAGGTATAATTAGTTGGTCGCAACAGCTGTTACCAACAGAGAAGGATGTCTCATCTCATTTGATTCACAATGGTTTAGAAGGGGTGCATCTGCAAGAGGACAGTGGCCCGTTATAGTAGTTGTTAGTCTCTAAATAAATACTATTCTTGGACTTATGTTATAAGTCGTTAGTCCAATCTTATCTTATCTGAGCCATATATGCTTTGTCATCTTGCAGTTGCTTTCCATCTGAACTGAGCTATGTATTATATTTGCTCAAATTGAATATACAGCTACCTTTCGATTGTTCCAAGCGGGTGTGCTATTAACTCCGCCTCGGATTCGTCAAAAGAGGCTATTTGCTTAGTAAACTCGTCCTCGTTCCTGTGGCTGGAAACCAAAATTATGGATAGTGGACTTGACTAAGTTTAGCAGTTGGATAGAGTGAGATTTCGAGATGGACCCATCGGTAATGATAGAGCCTGTATTACAATATTTTCCAAAGTGGCCATTGAAATCTAAAAATGGGAGAATATAGCCCGATTTTCTTAAGTTTGGCTGGTTTAGGATAGCGTTATGTCCATAATCTTTCCTGTTCCAACCTCCTAATTCTTTTATTCTGCTGTATTACTATTAAAGGGTACTCAAACACTTTGCACAGAGCTATCGCCTTTTAGGGCGTTCACTGTATTCATTGTCCTTGGTGCTCATTTCGTCTTATTTCAACTTAGCAAATCTATTTCCAAATTTTGACTTCCCTTGTACAGAGTCCAAATTCAGTAGTATTTCCTACCCAAGGGCACAATAGACCCAAGGTCGCAGTGCATACCTCGATTAATTCTATTCCCCCCAAAAAGCAATGCTTTATTACCACACGAAATGCTTTTTGATCAATTTTTTTGTTAACATTACATTAATGTTTTTGTTTTCCAAGAATCTCGAAGTAGACTAGGGATTGGAGCGTTGTCGTGTTGGAAAGTCCACATTTCACCCCAAATCTAGTCAATGAACTTTACTAATACGTTATCCAGAAGATTCTATGTATTTTTCTAGAAACAAAGAAGATTAAATTAACTTTATAAAAACGTATTATTATCTTGGTCCTTGTGGTACAGGAAACCTGTAAACAAGTTGGCCGACAAATGTATTGTTTTGAGAATATTTGTTGTTTTATTTTATATTTGATCATGATTGACAAAAAAAGAACAACACAGTTTAATGTAATTTTCTTTTCCATATACTTGTTATAAGCCCGGCGTGATGACCTTCAGCGTCTTTAGCAAATGACTCTCATTGCGTATTCCTCGAAACGTTTTTTCTTCAATTTCGTAAATAGAAAAAAGTCACAGAGAGTCAAATTTGGGAAATACGTTGGCATCGCTTAGACGATTTAGTCACAATTGAGTTAGAATATAACGACGCATTATCGTGGTGAAAAATCCGTAAAATTTCTGCGTTCAAACCTGGTTATTTGCGACCCACATCTCGTTACCCATAATGATGCGTTTGATGTATGTAGGGACCTCAGCTGCATTGTCAAGCATTTTTTGCGACTTCTACTCTAAGTCGTTTTTGCAGAAATTGGAACATTTTGGTACAAGTCTAACGTTGACTCGCTTTAAACGCAATACATTAATCAAAATGTGCTGAGTCGATCCATAAGAAGTGTTAAGATCCTCTTTAACTTTTTGAATGCTAACGCAGATTTTCGTTCTAACAGAGTTGGATAGATGATTCGCATGATGCATATTTACGATGAATTCAAAAAAAAGTTGCACCAAATAATAAAAAAACAAGTAAGGAAGGGCTAAGTTCGGGTGTCACCGAACATTTTATACTCTCGCATGATAAAGTGATAATCGAGATTTCATTATCCGTCATTTACATATTTTTTTATTTTGCTGTAAAATTAATTAGAATTAAATTCTGAGAGATTTAGCGATATTTTCGCTGAAAAATTAGGTTAGGTTAGGTTAGGCACTGTGTTCTTCGTGTTCGATATCAGGGACCTTGAAAAGCTATAGTCCGATCACGACAATTTTTCCACAAGGGATACCTCAGCTCAAATACCGTATTTGTGTAAAGTTTTATTCCGCTATCATCATTGGTTCCTAATGTATATATTATACAGAGAAGGCATCAGATGGAATTCAAAATAGCGTTATATGGGAAGAAGGCGTGGTTGTGAACCGATTTCACCCATATTTCGTACATGTTATCAGAGTGTTAAGAAAATATTATATAATATTATATATTTCATTGAAATCGGTCGAGTAGTTCCAGAGATATGGTTTTTGGTCCATAAGTGGGCGGACGCCCCGCCCATTTTCAATTTTTAAAAAAAGTCTGGGTGCAGCTTCCTTCTGCCATTTCTTCCGTAAAATTTAGTGTTTATGACGTTTTTTGTTAGTCGCTTAACGCACTTTTAGTGATTTTCAACATAACCTTTGTATGGGAGGTGGGCGTGGTTATTATCCGATTTCTTCCATTTTTGAACTGTATATGGAAATGCCTGAAGGAAACGACTCTACAGAGTTTGGTTGACATAGCTATAGTAGTTTCCGAGATATGTACAAAAAACTTAGAAGGGGGCGGGGTCACGCCCACTTTTCCAAAAAAATTACGTCCAAATATGCCCCTCCCTAATGCGATCCTTGTGCCAAATTTCATTTAAATATCTTTATTTATGGCTTAGTTATGACACTTTATAGGTTTTCGGTTTCCGCCATTTTGTGGGTGTGGCAGTGGGCCGATTTTGCCCATCTTACTTAACCTTCTTATGAAGCCAAGAAATACGTGTACCAAGTTTCATCATGATATCTCAATTTTTACTCAAGTTACAGCTTGCACGGACGGACGGACGGACGGACAGACAGACATCCGGATTTCAACTCTACTCGTCATCCTGATCACTTTGGTATATATAACCCTATATCTAACTATTTTAGTTTTAGGACTTACAAACAACCGTTATGTGAACAAAACTATAATACTCTCCTTAGCAACTTTGTTGCGAGAGTATAAAAAATGATTCGGCTTGCGCTCGCTGTTGACGTTGACCAGACCCGGTCAAAATTGATCAAAATATTTTTGGTCGAATGCCTCGTTCCCAGTACGACTATCTAGACGAATTATGTTTCTAAGTAACTTGCAGTTCTGCGGCTACTTGAATCGGATAGGCACCATTAACTAATCTACCTTTTTAGGCGCTAATAGTCGCCAAAGTGTGCACGGTAAAGCGGTTTTTGGTCGATATAACTGCTCCGCAAATCTTTAATATTACATATGGAAAACAATTATATCAGCCGTAGCTGAGACTCTACACGAAGCTCGTGGAGAGTCGATTAAGTGCCGATCGCCGCAACTTGGACTGACGTATGGAACGACTTGGCTCATTTTACGTCGAGATCCACATCGCTTCGCTCTATTGGCTCCTGAAAAGTTCCAAGAAGATTCGCGTTTTCGAGGCAAATTCGGTGAGCAGATAATTTTACATTTTGGGCCGGTCGATTGGCCACCAAGATCGTGTGATATCACACCGTTAGACTTTTTTCTGTGGGCATATGTAAAACCTAAAGTCTATGCGGACAATCCCGCTTCGAAACCAGTTTGCCAGTTACCAGTCGAAATACACGACCGAGTCATCGAAAATTGGACTCAACAGATGGAGAGCCAAATGCCAAAAAAAAAATGTTCTATCGAATGATAATAAACATTCTCCATTAAAGTTCTTTGTTTTTTCTTTAAAAAAGTAGAGAACCTCGAAATGTTCTTTCTGAGTGTTATAATCTTTATCAAAAACTTAATTTATCTTGTTCCGGGTATAGAATTTAATAATGACTTTATATCAAGAAAGTACCTATATCCGTCAGATTTGCGGTCAAAAAGCTTCTACTATAACTCAGAACAATATAGTATATAGATCAGCTAATATATTTCAGGTTGTGTGGCTGGAACATAGAAATTTTTAATGCACAATCGTCTCTAAAGCCATGAGCTAAGATAAGTGGTTTAATGTTCTTTAACCCTTTGCGACCGTATTAATTTTATATATAGGTGTCATGCTGGCCTTGCTTTTCGAGAACATGTGTCACAAAAATAGTTAGTTTGGCGTCTTCCGCCTGAAATTTTTCTGTTTGAACATACGGAACAATCTTTACTTTTCACATCTTCACAGTGCCGCAATATACGGAGTTGGCATATTGATCAGCCTTATCGACATCTTCCATATTCAAATTGTAGTTTATGATAACTTTTGGTTTGCTAATTTTGATGACGGTGCTATCTTCTTTTAATGTTCTTTAAATAGTTTTCATACCTGAAGCATCTTAGCTGCTTAGAATGGTAACTATTCTCTTATCCCTCCACGCTAATAAATAAATATTATCACCTGTTCGATAGGCAACAACATTATTATTTTTTGTGGTAAAAAAGCTTTGATAGCTGAGAGCAGACTTACGGTCGCAAAGGGTTAAAGCACAGCTAGGAATTATAAAGCTTTCAAGATACTTATTAAAATTTTTGATAACTGTTAAGTTGGCTGTGATTTCGATAAATAATTTTCAATGGAATGTTAATAAAATATATAAATTATCGAATTGTCTTTATTTTCGTGTTTCGTAAATGTTTTAGACAGAATATATATTAATATTCAAAACATACACACAATTTGAGTAGAGGTCCAGTCAAATATACAAAAAATATTATTAATTAATCAACACAATAATTAATTTACTCGCTTTCAATATTTCTTTTGCACAGAATTTGTTTGACTTCGTGTTCGTATCCTTAAATCCTTAAAAAATATTTGCATATGCTTATAAATGAATCTGAATGCGCTCTTAAGTTCATACCAAACCTACATTAGTGAGAAGTGCAAAATCAAATCATCATCAATCAAATGTGCTGACCTTTGCATTCATTTAGCCAGCGAATATGACGACTGCAGTCATTTATCCTCATCGTTTGCCCTACTCTTTCGTCTGCACTTACATAAGTGGGACGCCTTAATGACTTGGCGATTTCCACGCCAATGACTTTAAGATTTTTATATGAATAATTAGAAATCATTTGTTGCCACCTTTTTCTATTACATACATTACATAACATCGGCATGGAGTAGAATGGTATCCGAGGATGAGTGGCATGCGCTAATATGCCGCAAGTTGTGTAAGGTCGCCCTTATCGCTTGCTTGCTGCACTACATATTTAGTAGTATTCCGTAGTGTTTGCCGCCTCAGCGCTGTGCTGTGCTTTGCCGTTGCGTCATGACGTGATGAAGTGAACTCTCAGACGACCCCGATCATCGAATGGCAAAGCAGTAACATGCGCTTAAATGTTTATTAGGCTAGAAATTATGTAATTATGATAAAATCTCTAATGAATAGCCATTGAAGGGCATTGTGAGTTCTTTTGTTTCGGTCAAGGATGAGTTTTGCTTTGTGGCGTATGCTTGTCGGGCTCGCGCAGAGATTTGGGAACAACGATTCCCTTTCTGAATAGTGTTATGTATATATTAGTATGTTTGTAGCTAGGTTGTTGGTAACATGAGAGACTATTTACTTATAGTGGCTGCACCCTGTATATATGCACATATATTCCTATCAACGCGTAGCGGCTATTATGTTGAAGGGAAGAAAAGCTTCAAAGTCTTAATGCTTAAAACGGTGGTAACGCCTTCCTTTGGTATTTAGACCCACTGAACTACTGCAAATAATGACGTTTTGGGGTATAAAAATGTCTTCAAATAACTATTTAAAAAGTAATGACGCCTTTTTACAGTTTTTAGTTTAACCTCAGGTCAACACGATATTACATCCGCATGATATTCCTTTGTTGAAATATCCAATATATACAACAGATGTCCGTCTACATTGCTTTAGCTCATTTTTCGACCACTTCTTGCAGCAAAGGAGGTCGCATGTCAGCAGTAACGCGACAAAGGAGTAAAACGTTTTTGGTTTATTTGCTAAAGAAAAGCGATTTCACATAACCCCACAAAAAAATAGATCAGCGGTGCTAATTCGCACGATCTTCTACGAAATTTGACTTGGGGGAGGTTGATCATATCTCTAAACCTTGCTAGATTTGAACCTTCCAATAGTAACTTGGTGTGGTGCATACCTGCTGCCTGCTTGATTTCTGCACACTGACTTATAGCAAAGACTTCTGCTTGAAAGACGCTGGGAAAACACCGAAGTCTTCGTTGTCTTCGATACCCAAGCAACCGCTCCATAAGTGACAATAGACCTTACGATCATGGTATATGTCTATGATAGGTAGACGTGCGCATTGATAGCTTCGAACAGTGTTAATTCCATATGAAGATATATATATCCAGCAGGAACCATCATTCTATACCTACAAGAAACGTAAAAATATTGTTAAATATCAGTTAATCTTTCTACCGAGAAACGTTCTCGATATTTAATATTTCGTCGAGAAAATTTTAAACAACATTTTTCGATTGTCATACTTGTAGTAACATTGTTTTAAACAAAAAAAAGAATCCGCAAAACATGTGCCATTAAACTTATTAAACCCCCTTAAGTTCGGTAATACATTGGAAAGTCTTTTCTTTCGTCACAGCGAAATAAATGACAATATTGGTTTATAGCATAGGAATGCTGCCAAGTTGACGGTACTTGGCTGTATAGAAATTCAGATTCTTTCCCGGTTACGAACTGCGCTGGGATTGCTATATTGCGAACTCTCTTGGCACTATTAGCACTTTGATCCTACAGATGAGTTAGCGATTATTTCCATAAGTCTATAATATATTGCCATAATTTCATTAATGAAATTATATTAATTTCTATTATACGAATATGGTATACTCAATTTTTTTTTAATAAATATTTCTTTTTTTCTAGGTGAACTTCCACTTCCCTTTTTCGATGTCCGCAAAAACCACGAAGAGGACTACACATAAATGATGCCCTGGATAAATAAATTGAAGAAAACCACTTTCAAAAATCAACTAAGTAAAAAGTGCTTCTCAGCTTTGGTGCTTCCTTCCACAACGTTGTCTTCGAAATTACAACTTCCGCTGGCAATGCAATTACGAGTATTTTACTGCTGTTGAATTGAAAGCTTCCTGCCAATCTTAGAGATAAATTGCAATGCATGCTAATGTCACATCAGATCGTGGTGGTGGCGGCGGTTCATGGCGTCTGCCACCTGATGAAACACTACAAGTACAAGATCCCAAACAGAAAAATGATGATTTAGATTTGGACGAAGGTCACAATTGGCGTAGTATCATATTTTCACTGTTAGTTATTAGTTTTGTAATAGCCGGAATTATAACCGCAATATATCTATTAGGGTAAGTGACACTTTCAACAATACAACACTGTGCATACATATATTCTTATGCATAGATTCATACAGATTATTATTTTTTTACTCCTCCTTGCAGTTATGTTGATGAATTGCTGTATTGGTCGGGTCGCCGCATGATACTCGACGAGTATCTGCAAGGCGATTTGACGCCCACACGTCTACAACCCGCTTGGGTTACGACGCGTAAGTATGTCTTCCAGTCGGACGACGGCGGACTGGCCATATTGGATACGACCAGCAATTCGGTTAGCACGCTCGTTACGAATCACACGCTGCGGCAGTTAAATGTACGCGGCTATCAGTGCTCACACGATCTGCGATATGTTCTATTTAGACATAATGTTAAGAAGGTATTTATTACATCTACACTTTTGATTTATGAAATTAACTAAAACACATATCTAGAAATAACGGAAGATTTTTGTTTTACTCTGCCTTTGAAAAATGTGCCAATTTCTTTCCAAGTTCTAATTTTGTTTACATTACTACGAAAAGACTGAATCATGCCTCTGACGCTCTTCATATTTTGATTAGTTTAACACTCCCAAGACCTAAGAACACTAGCGGCAAAGTCAACAACCGCGGTTACGGATGTTTATCTTCTTCTTCTTTACTGGCGTAAACAGCGCTTATACGGTTATAGCTGAGTTTACAACAGCGCGCCAGTCGTTCTTCTTTTTAGCTGTTTGGCACCAGTTGGAGAATTCAAGTCTGGCCAGGTCTTTTTCCACTCGGTCTTTACAACAGAGTGCTCTGCTTCCCCTAATGGACCTTGAATACTTTCAGAGCTGGAGTGTTTTTATCCATTAGGAAAATATGACCTAGTCAGCGGAGTTGAACTATGGCAATGTTGTTGTATATCTCGTACAGCTCATCGTTCCAACGAATGCGATATTCGTCGTTGCCAATACACAAAGCAACATAAATATTCCGCGGGACCTTTTTCTCGAGAGGTCATAACGCCGACTTATCAGATGTTGTCATCGTCCATGTCTCTGAACCATATCGCAGATGATGAGTGACTTGTAGAGTTTGGTCTTTGTTTGTCGAGAGCGGACTTTAATTCCCAATTGCCTACTCAGTCTGAACTAGCACCTCTTGTTAAGAGTTATTCTGCGTTAATTATTACCTTTTCCTATTTAGCTCTGCAACTCGAATTATTTTCTCCAGGAGTAGATTGAAGAAGTCACTAGATTCTAGCCTTGTCTGAAACTTCTGTTGGTATCGAACGGCCCATACAGGTTCTTTCCGATCCTGACGGAGCTTTTGGTATTGCTCAACGTCAGTTTACGTTTATGCTATTGTTTACTATTGTAAATCCCAGATGCCTACAAAAAATTTGTTAATTAATTAGGTGTAACATAGACCTTTTTTAAGTTCACAAGAAATTAAAGACCTTCAGGAACAGACAAATTCTACATTATTAATTTCTGAGCTTTTCTTGGCATCCATTTTGAGCTCGAATAACAGAGAATTGAAGGTTTCCTTTAACGAGTGTTTGAGATGTAGAGTTTCTGCTAATACATAGTATCAATGAATAGGATACTGTTGGGATGAGAATATATATCTTCTAAAAGTTCTTGATGGCGTCATCAAAGGATCAGTGGATCTTTTTTCACTTTAAATAGAAGAGGGGCTTGTTGCAAATATTCGAGAGGAAACATTTTTTAAATTTGAAAAGAAAATTGAACTTTCAAAAATCATTGTAGAGATCTAACCAACCCGCGTCGATTCATTGTATTCTCAGATAATTACTTCTCAATTAAGTTATTGTTTTTTTTTTTAGATTTTTCAAAAATCCTTTACCGCATTTTATACAATTTACGACGTTGAAAACGATCACCATATGCCTGTGAAACTAAAGGATTCACCGAAAGTGCAGCGTACGCGTCTACAATATGCCGCTTGGCTAGGCAACACTACCTCGTTGGTCATCGTTGCCGACAACGATATTTATCTACGACAATCACCAACTGACGAGGAGGACATCCGAATCACAAATACAGGGTATGAAAATTACATTTACAATGGCGTGCCAGATTGGCTCTATCAAGGTGAGTACAGTACTTACATAAATATCAGACACATTTAAAATTCTTGTTTTGATATGATTTTAATATATAGAGGAAATTTTCGAAAAACCCGAAGCGATATGGGCATCACAAGACGGTACACACTTTATGTATGCCTCCTTCAATGACAGCAAAGTGAATATGATGACATACCCGTGGTTGGCGTCAGGCAGTATTATCGCTGGTAGCAGTATGTCACCGGAAACGTCATTTCCTGAAACCAGAAATGTGCGTTATCCCATACCCGGCTCCCCGAATCCCGAGGTCACACTTTGGGTAGTAGATGCTAGTAATTTAACCGACATACAATATTTTATTTTGAAACCACCCCCTTCCTTGGATGACCAGTGAGTATTGTGGTGATTTGCATAAAGTTATTTAGATTTTCACACTGCCAACTTACAGAGAATTTTATATAACATCGGCTGGCTGGATCTCAGAACTAAATCATCAAGTTTCTGTTGTCTACATGACACGCTCCCAAAATTATAGTATAATCGCCACTTGTTTAGCGGATACAAATTGGACTTGTGTCGAGGTAATTAATTAAGCTCCTTGTTATTTCCAAATAAAAAGCAGAGAAGTGTGTTTGGTAGATAGGTAGGTAGATATAGTGGATATTTGACATCGCTCCTAAGATTGTGACAGACCCAATGTGAAACCATGGGACTAAAATTTACGCACTCTATAATGCCATCTCTGAACCATCCTAAGCTACTGAAGAAGTTCCTCAATACAAAAAGTTTTAGCGAATTCTGTTAGGTAGCATAAATTATTCAGTCGTGGGATAGAAAACTGCAATTTATTTTTGAGAACTGCTTAATATAATTTCTGTCGTCCATATGTTATAAATGTTGCTTTTTCGAAAACGTATTTCAACCGGTTAAAACGAAGAAAAGGAGCTATACAGGTGATGCATTATTCCCGAGGTGGAAAATATCGTGCACATTAATTCAAAGTTTCTTACTGACTATATAATTTCGGTCCAAAAGAAAGTTGAATAATGTTTGGCTACTAACTTGCTAAGGCTGCGATAAGAAGTCGTAAGGCTTTCCTTTAAAATTTTGGGATCATTTATTGAGTTTTTCAAGAGGATTATTTAGATATTGTGTTATTGGTTTCTCAGTATTGCTATTTAGTTCTCCGAAAAACGAAATCAAAATTTTAAAATTATGGATCGGCGATTTATCTTTTGGGCTTTCAAAACCCCTTATCGTTAAACAAGTTCTTTCCTTCTATGGGCCGTATACAGGAAGGAGTATTTCAAGTAGTTACAGGCCGTACTGTGAAACACTTCTTAGAAATATAGTCGTTTCCCCAACATTGGAATCGAGGCACTCATAACACACTTATTTTTATGTTCGACTTTGTAGACAGTCAAGACAAAAGCAAAGTTTATCAATTAATTATCGCTGCTTTTTTGTTTCACAGATACACTCCGAGCGTGCTCCCGAAGATGAGTGGCTCGATATACTTCCGCATCCTGTTTTCGCGCCCGATGGCAATAGTTTTCTAATATTGGCGAGTATACAAGAATTCGGTAATGAGCATTTCACACACATCAAACACGTCACAATGACACAACAACGTATTGCCGTCATATCGCATGGCCGCTATGAGGTGAGAACTTCCTTTCAAAATATAACCTTTTCCATACAATAAAATGTATTTTTTTTTCAGGTGCTAAAAATTCTTTGCTGGGACACTGTCAATCATTTAGTGTATTACCTGGGTACACAAGACAAAAAGCCCGGCCAGCGGCATTTATACATGGTGAAAGATCCGGTCAACGATGAGAGTAGAAAGTGAGTATGCGTATCGTTGTAAAATGAGTATTGTAAGAATTTTTTTGTTTTAATATTTTTCAGAACTGAGCCACAGTGCATTACTTGCGATTTAGGCGAGGCGCTTTGGAGCAGCCGCTACTACTATGTGAATTGTTCTCATTTCGATGCCTTCATGACACCAGTGTCTTCCATAGCAACTCAATATGGTATTGAATTTTACATATTGGAATGTCAGGGACCCGGCCTGCCGGTCTCGGGTGTGCATATGCAGAAATCGCATAGTTTGGTGAAAATACTTTATGACACCCGTCCGTTCTTTACGGAGCGTCTGCAAAAGCTGGCGCTACCAACACAACGTTCATTCGAGATACCATTGCCACATGGGAGTCGGGCACAAGTGCAATTACTTCTACCGCCTAGTTGGCGTGAAGAGCTTAGGGATGCCGCCTTTCCTGTGGTGGTCGAAGTGTAAGTGTGTAGAGTTTTTTTAACAAAATTGTAGGTTTCAAACATGTTATTACTTCTATTCCTACAGCAATGGCCGCCCAGGTTCCGAGTCTGTTTCGGAGAAATTTCAAATAGACTGGGGCACCTATATGTCATCGCGTAACGATGTCATTTACATACGCTTAGATGTTCGTGGCGCGAAGGGCCAAAGTAAAAAGCAACTGTACCGACACTTGGGCGGCGTCGAAGTACAGGATCAGATTTCTGTTTTAAGGTTTGGTTACACTCGATTGATTTAAAATTTGAAACACTTCATCTATTTATTTTATTTTCTTTTATTGCAGATATCTTTTGGATACAATTAGTTTTTTAGATGAAACGCGTGTGGGTATTTGGGGTTGGGGCTATGGAGGTTACGTAACTTCAATGGTGCTCGGCACACAACAGGATGTGTATAAATGTGGCATAGCCATATCGCCAATCGCCGACTGGCTCTACTACAGTAAGTAATGCTTTGCGTAATTATTTCTTTCTTTATTGGCATAGACACCGCTTACGCGGTTATAGTCGAGTTTACAACAACACGCCAGTAGTTCTTTCTTTTCGCTGGTCGAAGCGAAGTCAGGTCCTTCCCAACCTGGTCTTTCCAACAGAGTGGAGGTCTTTGTTTGTTAAGCTTTGCAAATTTGTGTTCTCTGTTTATATGGCTCTATTACACTATATTTCTGGATTTATTAGTCCAGTGTTTTGCGATAGAGCTATCCTGCAGAGTTGATCTATTGTCTCTCTGTTGCCCTACTCTTAATATTTTCCGCAGTTTTCTTAATCTGACTAAACCAATTCTGCAGGCATGTGCCGCCACCAGACTGTAACCAGTGAGTATTCCAATACTGGTCCTACGGCAACTTCTATCGAGTGCCAGTAGAAACTTTGTATATTTCCGATCTACCGTTTTACACATGACTTCTGCAGTTTTGCTCACAAGTAGATCGATTGATTTTCCTTGCAATGCTTCTGTCCAGATCGACGTATAAATAATGCTTGTGGTTTCCTATGGTGATCAACATCGCAGGTGACGGTCGTACACTGCTCTTGGCAATCTCGTCTACTATCTTACTGCCTTGTGGCCTGGTTTTTTCTATATACTCTGAGTTTCCAAAACTAACTTATAGCTTTCAATATAATCCGCCTATCGTTTGTAATTATCTCAACAAATCATCTTATCCACAGATTCAGCTTTCACAGAACGCATATTAGGCATGCCGGCGGAGAACTACAAAGGCTATGTCGAAGCCGATGCAACGCAGCGTGCGCGTCTCATCAAATCACACTCATTCTTCCTAATACACGGCCTAGCCGATTCAACTGCACCCTATATACATGGCATACAGTTGGCCAAATCGCTAACGGACGCCAACATCTTGTACAGATATCAGGTAGGTGCAACGCAACAACAATAATACAGTTAAAATCGTAAATATCTTTTTATATTTTTTTCAAGACATACGCGGATGAAGGTCACGAACTCTCCGGAGTGCTCGAACATGTCTATCTCTCAATGGAGCACTACTTTGCCGATTGCTTAAGTTTAGATCCGGACGATACGAAACCCGATCTAGATCAGAAAATAGTGCCAGCTGAATAGAGAGCAAGAGAAAGAGAAATATAGGGAGTGATAGAGAGATATAAAGAGTGAAAGAGAGAATTGAAGGAGGAGAGAGAATAGCATACAGCTTCCAAGACAAGCAAAAGATATTAAAACTAGTAACTAAGCGCGATTTAGTGATTTAAAGAATAATTAATTCTAGGCAAATATTACAATTAAGCACAAGTGCATTAAGAAAGAGATACAAAGTGAAATGTAAAATGGTCTAGCATAAGTAAGCAAAGCAGCAAGGCAACAAGCAGTAGACATCAAACATACATACATACATACATATTCAAGCATAAGATTAGGATAAAGCAAAACAGAAAAAGAAACAGTTATAATACTGAAATATTCTTCAATATTATAAAGGCGTATAAAAAAGGAAACAATTACAAAAAAAACCACAACAACAAAGGATATTAAATTAAATTTGCGATTCATGCGGCATTTATCTTTCAACTAGTTGCACTTTACGTAAGCGTATTTAAGCGTACAAGTCAACATTTAGTCTGTATGTATGTAAGTAAAAAATTAGCGTTGCCAGCCGAAGTATTTGTAAATGAATTATAATCTTTTTTTTCGAAAATTTGGTTGCTCACTTGCATAGTAGCCAAAGCAAAATGAAAAAATACAAGTCAGATTGTATTATAGTTAGTTAGGTAAATGCAATTTAACAAGAAAAAACAAAAACAATAAAACGTAGAAGTAGTACACGTATGGTAAAGTAAATGGCGCGAAAATATAAAATAATTTCAAATAATTATAAGTAACACAAATATATAAGTAAATAACGATTTTGCAAGCGAGTGACAAAAGCACGCTCGGATTGAAAACGCTTTACCATTATGTATGTAAAATGTCTGGCAACAACTCAGCAGTGAAAAATATGTTCTATTTTGTTTGTGTTTGATATTTCAAAAGAATTTCGTAATTATTATTATGAGCAAAAAACAGTAAGACTTTGTCATAATTTTAAAGTTATTAATTTATTCTTCAAAATCTATGTCGTTATACTCAAAAAATCCTATTTGGTCCCATGGCACTTCTGACATTTTTTTTCAAATTCTCGAAACAGTTTTCGGAATAGCTTTCAATGCGCGCAGCGTTTCACGTTTAATGTCTTCAATTGACTCAAAACGGTTTTCCCGGAGCGGTCGAAGCTAAATCAAGCGTATACAGTGATTGCGGCATGGTATTGGTTGAAAATTTGGTGAAACACTTACGAAAAATCAATGCAGTATGCGACGGCTCATAATTCCGTCCCCTTCTTACGCATAGCTCCTCACAAACAACGCATAACACTCAAATAGTATTCCTAGTTGACAGTTTGGCCGGTTGGATGGAATTCGGAATGCACCACACCACGATAATCGAAAAAAACTGCCAACATAGCCTTGATTGTCCTGCTTTGAGATGTTTTTTTTTGGCTTCGGCTCACCTTTGCCACTATATTTCACCGATTGATCGTCTGTTCCCGGGTTGTAGGCATAGATCTAAGACATACCATCAGTCGTATTATCTTGGTAGTTGGAAAGTATTGTTTCTAACGTTTGTGACGCGACACTGTTTTACGAAATAATTGAGTGATTGTGCAACCAATCGCTCTTTCTTTTTTTTAGGCCCAAATGAACTTTATAAATGGTTTTCACTAATCTTTTCAATATTTCAACGATGTCAGTAAGACCTCTGACTGTTAATTGTTATTTCTCAAGCATTAATTTCTTTATTTTATTGGCGTATTGATTATCAATTGAAGTTGATGGCCATCATGGATGTAGTTAAACGTCAACGCGTTCTCGTCTCTCTTTCTATAGTGTCTACCAATCAAAAAAACTTACTCGCGACAAACAATAATCACCAAAATTTTGAACGCTTCGGCTCTAGAAATTTGGTTCTGCACTTAAATTTTATGGAACTTCTTTGTTGAACAGTTTCAGTCATCGTAAAAACCGGCTAATGCACTTTATGTACTAAAGGTAAGCGTAAACTAAACATTAATGAATATTTTCATGTGACATTTGGCATAGTCACTCACAGTCTTAGCGACCTAGAAAAAAAATATTTCGACGGATGGGATTTTTCACGAAATTTAAATTAAAAAGTCTTACAATTTTTTGGCCCACAGGCTTACACAATTTATTATTTCAGCGAGTGTTCTTTTGCCACTAGCCTACAAAATCACAAAGCCAATGTAAATATACTCGTAATCTTCATAAATGTAAATACCCAAGCAAATAACATGACAATTATGCACAAATACAGCAACGAGACAACGCATAATTAGAACGAACTTAATTTATAGGGAAATCAGAGTAAAACATTCACAAATACACAAAAATAATAAAAATTATTAATATTATTAATTTTTTAAAGAAATATGTATACATAGTTATAATTTTAATTATGCAAAAAATCAAAATATTGAACGTAGCAATAATTTTGGACACCATTTAAAACAACACATGTACGAATTACACACTGAAGGCACACATCGATTAAGTAACCGGTTGGTTAGCCAATTGCGCTACGAGTGTTTCATAATAAAGTTGCTATGACTTTCTTAAGCCCTAATTGACATTTCTAATTGAAACTTTTTGCGTACGCAAACTACCTATCAGCTAAATTGCCAGTTAGTTACCCGATAGTTTCTAATTGAAACTTTAGGATATGCAAGCTACCTATTAGTTAAATTGTCAGTTAACTACCCAACAGTTTATAAGATATACTTGACAAATAGGTCAAACCACGTCAAGTGGTCCCTGAAAATTTCGCTAAATCACCGATTTTGAAAATGAGCTCTTCATTAGGTGAGGGACCAAATGCATACCCCATCATATAAATATTTCTTTAACATAACTTTTGAAAAATTCCAAAAAAACGTGACAAAAAGTGTAAAACATTTATTATGTGACCTACCTTCTCATTCTATAGTCTATGACAACGGAATTTTGTTTCTGTAATTATTAAATATTTGAGGATGATGTTCTTATAAAATTATTTAGTATTCGTCATCCAAGATTCGTTCGGTTCTCGGCCCTAAAACACATACCTATTTGACTAAGTATTCCGAAATCCTTGTATATATTGGAAAACCACAAATTTATTCGTTCTAATATTAAAAAAATTAATAAATAAACAACGCGATAAATCGTATAAACTCATACATACATACATCGATAGTTCCAAATTGCATTAACATATCATTCTGTGTAAAAATAAAATTATCGCATTAATTAAAATGTATATTTCAAGTACTCTCACATTAAGTATAATTAAAGCATTGTTATATATGAAAATTAATACAAAAGCACTCATGCATACTTACGTAAATCGCCGTATTATATAGTCGTACATACTATAGTGAATAATATAAAGACGTGCTGTGGAGAGTTTTAAATATATATAGAAATATATGAATTAGTATAGAATATATAATATAGTATATATATAGTTTTATAAGTATCTAGATACGTATACATATGCTTCCAAATTCATAGTTCTGTTCAAAATATTTTAGTGAAAGATTTGTGGAGGACTAGTATTAACTATAACAAGCTAATAATAGTCCACAAAGGGGTCAAATCAAAGAGCAATATCTCATGAGAGGTATTAAAATCAAAGAACTAATGTTTTTTTATTGTCATTTCATTTAAAATAATTATTATATGCATATGTATTTATTTCTATATACATATTGCTGTGGTCGAACTTCGAACGTCGAAAGCTATATATAAAAAGGAATCAGGAGCGGGCTTCTTTTGAAGTGGCTATACGTAGAACCAACACTATGTCTTTTAGTTCTCCCAAATGTGAATACCCTGTACTTACTTTGAATATTGAAGCTGGAACGAAGTAATCTTGTACCTACCCTTAACATACGGTCCTCAGAAAGTTAGAAATGAGGATTCGGCAGAATGCAGACGATGATCGGAGGATGGTTAGACGCTAAACATTATCTATGCGTATGTCCAGTCTTCAGTCGGATTAGACGTAAAGTATATTCCAAGCTCCCAATACTCTAACTTCAAAGACCTTGAACAACTGGAGTGGAAAAAATTCACTGAGTTGTTGAATAAAGCTTAATTTGGTAACTACATAGATGTAAAATGGGTTTAATGATAATACTTAATAAGAATGTAACTGATTTTACCAACATTCTAGGTAGATTGGTCAACTTCTTGAAGTTGAGGACTTGAAGGTTACATTTAAATAGAAGCTTAATTGAATTGGTATTGTTTACTGGAATATCGGTAAGTCCGTAACTCCGATGTTCCAAGGATATTTGCTTTTATTTCAGAATTATATGTAAGTTACTCTTTAATCTAACAACCCACTCGAATTTTATCATAAAGTAGTTGTTTTTTTGGAATTGCATTGACCTATGCTTATCTCTTCAATAACACACCTCGAAATAGGAGCAAAAAATATTGTGACAAACTATGGCATAAAAAGGTATCAGATAGTTGAAAACGGGAAATTTAAAGTCTCATCTGTGAGCTCTCCAGTAGTAAGAGGTTTGTATAAGCATCCTACTTCTTTATATACATATATATTTTGGGTACTATCCTGTTAAAATTGAAGACCCAACTTAAACATCGGGGTCAGAGTACTTTTTTTTATCTTTCCTGGTAATATTGTTGAAGACACTAGATTTGAAACTTACGCTAAAATTCGCCAAACTCTAAAAACAATATGTTATTTTATTTTAGTAAACCATGTCTAATTATTTCTGGTTTAAAAAACGAAGTATAGTATAGGCTCCAGAGCCGAAGAAAACTGTAAAGTTTAACTAAACTTCATCAAAAGTGAAAACTAAAATTTATATAAATTTCTATGGTTATGAATAAAATTTTCGGAGAAAATGTATGCAAAAAAGTATAAAATTTAAAACTATGAAAAAAAATTATGAGAAAACCACGATTATAGTCGAGTAAAGATATCTAAGCTTAACGGAACGAACCGAACGGCTGCAGCGTTGCATGCTTGGGTGCTTCATTTAGATAAGTATTATTTGAATTATTTAAGCTAAATGCAGCAGAAACTTCCAATAATTAATAATATAATAATAAAATTTGCTAAGTATTTACAAATCAATAACGGTAATGTGTCTACGCACACGAATATGTACCTAAATCATTTATGCTTAACTCAAACGTTCATTTTAAGTGTTTAACAGTAATAAATTATATATTTACGATTTATAATTATAAATATATATATATATATATTAGCTGTGTATATTTTGGAATTTAGGTGTACATATATGTATATTTATGAGTGTGTAAATTAGAGTTAATTTACAAATAATTTGCGTGCGAATTTAACGTACAATCATAGTTGAAGTTCCATGTAATTGTATCCATGTACCTTTGTAAGTATATATGTACTATATGAACGGTTAATTTGAATTTTTGTCTAAAATGATTTTCAAAGTCTTCCTAAAATGAATTATTAAATAAGACGGAAATTAATTACCACCAAAAAATACGAGCTTCTTCCGCTAGTGTTCTAAAATATTTTAATTAACCAAATATTTTCAAATAGCACTGTCTGCTTAAACCCAATTATAATTTATAAATACTGTCAAACTGCAGTGATTTGAAAAACTTGAAATCAAAAACATAATAAAATAATGTCTGCGGAGACGCTCACACAAGACAAAATCAAGTAAACGTGGTTCTTGAAATTTCCCAAGAATCGACAAAAAACATTTTAGTTTATTATTGAGTTCGCACCAAGTTAGGTTATGTTAACTCCTTTCTGCAAGCAAAAAAATCCAAGTGTGGATCAAAAGATGTTAATGTATCGACGTAGTATTTTGAGGCAAATTTGCGAAGGCGGTTAAGGAGTTTTATACATTTGATCTTTTGAAGTTTTAAAAATTGTTCATTTACAGTATTTAAGGTACTTCATAACCTTACCTAATAATTGCCGATTAATTTTGAAAAATTTGTGATTCCCTTGATATCGCCGTTGATCTCCAGGAAGACCTCCGAAAAAATATGTCTGGCGTTGAGAATAATTTTACTGCAAAAATTATCTCGAATCTACAAACCGAAACAAAAACAAGTAAAGCAGGGCTAAGTTCGGGTTCAACCGAACACCTATACTCTTGCAACTTGTCAGAAGATACCTTAGGAGCTCACATACCATCACCAATCCAATGTATTAAACTTACCCGGACGTTGTATGTTAGTTATTTGAGAGGCAGGTCAAGTTTTCGCCCAATTTTATCCATTTTAGCCATAAATATGCATGCTTTCTCATTTTCATTCAAATAACTCACATGTTATATCAGGAAAATGCGGTATAAAGTCACCTGGAAGTTTGAGAATCGTTGTACATATTAGATATATGGGAGCTAAGGGCAATATTGACACGATTAATTTCTAAAAATGGGCAGTGTCATGCCTATCGTCCAATTTTTACTCAGAATTTCTACGAGCCTCTTATTCTCGAGGGTAAAATTTTAGTAGTTTTCAGCAGTACCGTTATATGGGGAGTGGGCAGGGTTTTCATCCGATTTCATTCATTTTCACACTGTAGGTAAAAGTTCTTACATGCGATCCTCAATGCCAAAATAACTAAGTGCTTAGTTATGTGGGCATGGCAGTGATTCGATTACACCCATCTGCGAACTCCAAGATATCTCAATTTTACTCAAGTTATAGCTTGCAGGAATGGTGGATAGACACAGTCACTCCGATTTCAACTCGTCTCTTCATCCTGATCTTTTAGATATGTACGAGTAAATAACCCAATATCTAAGTCGATTAGCTTTAGGTGATACATACAACAAAACTAATATACTTTGTAGCAACATGTTACAAGTGTATAAAAACCTTTTTCGTTCAATCATTACCTAAAAAAAGTATATATGTACATATATACAAGAAGAACGTATTAGAATTTCAAGTCGATAGGTCCAGCCCTTCCGGAGCAATTTTTTCCCAAACTCTGACGTTAAATAATTCTCAAAAAGATCATGATATCTCCGAACTATTTGCCGGGCCAACTTTAACATTTCAGAGAGTATTCTCCATTAGAAGTGCGTTTGTTACAAATGCATTAAAAATTAGATTTTTAGAATTTTAGAAGGGACACCAGCCAACCAGTTCACCGAAGTTATGATATACAATATGTTATAAGATGTGTCTAGTGAAGATCAGAGAGGAGAAAGTTTCCACCTTGCTTTTCTCCAAACAATGTTGACCATTGCCGTAAATTTCTATCCTATTTTGCTATACTACAAGAGAACATAAGAGTTCTGACTCATTCATAGTATAACGAAATTGTCACAAGAGTTTCCTTTGTAAGATGCTTATGAGTTTTTCAGTTTAGGAGATCTCCGTATACAAGTCTTAAAAGGAAGTTGCTCGATACTTCTTGATTAAGTTGGAATGCAAAGTCAGTGAGACCCAGGTTCGTATTGCCTCACTGCAATCAGAGTAAATGCTCACCTTGCTTAAGGAACTGCACATCGTAGTAGTACTACTATGTAATCGACAGCCACCTATGTGTGAAAGACATTACAGGGACCTTAACAGAAGATTGATGAAAACAGAATACCACCAGGGGTATGCTTGTCAACCTTTGGACCTCTTGTGTGCTCCGAAAATATTGGTTAACAACCAGTACTTGTGCGAATGCGAAATCACATTAGATTGTTAAATTATTTTCTCTTAGCAAAGCCCACATCGCCTCAGTTTTCCGACTGACTGTTCAATAGCTTTTAACGTGATATGGCTAAATACCTTGTAGAACGCTGTTTGCCAGATATGCATGGAGGAAGGCGAGGGGGAATCATTTTGTAATTTTCACCTCAATCGCCAGGCTTTAGATGGACTGATATGGAATGTATATCGGTTTTTAATATATATTAACGGCCTTAAAAAATTTTTGACAGGCTTAAAACGCTTCGGCTATCTATGTTCATCTTGTGTTCCATTCGTAGCAGTTTATAATTAACACAGAGGACCATTACCAGCTGTTCAAGTGAAATCCACTGCTTAGGATCAACCCTACAACCTAACTTAACCTAACTTATGCGCGATGATAAAATTGCCAGGAAAGCAGTCAAAGTTATGGAGGAGTTCAGTGTGTCCATATATATATTTGCCATCAAAATACTTTTGTAGTTTTCTTCCGCTTGTTAAATTAAATTTCAACTTATCTTATGACAGCTGCCATGACAGCTTTTAATACAAAAGGGCTAAAATTCAGTATATAAAAAAATAATGTTTTAACAACAAAATTTGTTGTAGCAGTTTATTAAAAAACTTATAATAATATTAATTGGTCATTATTTTATTTTCTTTCAAAGTCTATGATTATAAAAAAAAAGATAAACTGGTTTTTTGGTTTTCCTTAAAGAAGATTCTTTAATTAATAGGTGTGTAGGTAAAGACGTATGTTGTGATTTTAAAATGTTCTAATGATACAAGCAGTATAGTATATGGAATCATAAAACACCGTTATCGTGTAGCGTAATTATAATTATTCTAGTCAAATGGTTGTGAAAATCGCAATTAGAGCTTAGGGTTCAAAAATTATAAGACACAAATACATAGTAAAGACAAAATTAAGATTGTGTAACACAAAATTTAGTTACTTGGTGTAAAATCGAAAAAAAATATAATTAATATAAAAAACAAAATGTGTATCATCGTATGCCAATTTATAAAAAAAAAAGTAAAATTAATATTTGTAATTAATAAAAAGATACTTTTTTTTAATAATATTTACATTTGCATGCTTTTTAAAAAATCATAAATTTGTTAAATACTTAAAAAAATAACAATACAGATCATAAGAAGAATTCGCTAAATTTATTAAACGGCATTTTGCAATTAAAGAAAATGAAATTTAATATTTTTTTGACGTGAAAGAAGTATTTGTATGCTGCGGAAAGTAATGAAAATATTAAATGGAAAAACGCATTAGAAATAATTTTCAAAAAAATTAAAAATAAATTTAATAAAAAATATTTAAAAATTGTACACTCATTGCATGAATAATAATTACCAAATAAAAAATAAAATATTTTTCTTTGTCAAAAAAAAAATGTTACAAAAATAAATAGTTATAAAAAAATTCGTTTAAATTTTTTTAAATTAAATTATAAAAAATAATTTCCAAAAAATATGTTCTTAACAACTTTAGTTCAATTAAAAATTATAAATGATAAAATAAAAAAAAATCGTTTTAATTCGGTTATATTTTTTTTAATTTATGCTTTAATGGCGATTTCTAAAAAAATACATTGTTGACAGTGTGAGTAAAAGTAATTATAATAAATAATGAAATTATAAAAAAATCGTTTTAAGCAAAATATGTTTTAATTAAACCATTGAAAATAATTCCAACAAATTAAATTTTTAACAATTTGAGTTAAATTAATAATGATAATTACTATTTAAATCATAAAAAATAATTGCAAAAATATAATTGTAATTATAATTAGATTTTGAGTTACGTTATTAATAATAATAAATAATAAAATTATAAAAAATTTTTTTCAATGTTTTAATTTAATTAACCGGACTAATTTCCAAAATAAATAAATAAATAAATAATATAATAAATATTAAAATAAATAAACTCTTTTCAAACAAATTTTTTTTTAATTAAGCTAATGAAAATAATTACAAACAAATTAAATTCTCGACAATTTGGGTTAAATTAATAATAATAAATAATAATTAAATCATAAAAAATAATTGCAAAAATATTAAAAAATTAAAATTTTAGTTAAGTTGTTAATAATAATTAGTAAGTTCATAAACATTTGGTTTAAAATGTTTTTTTTTTTTAATAAATCAATGAGTAATAATAATTTTCAAAACAAAAAAATTCCAAAAATAAAAATAAAAAGAAACTTTTATTATTTAAAGTAATTAGTTAAAAAATAAATCATAAGATCAGGAAACAGTTATTTTTAATTATATCATAAATACTAATTCCAAAAAAATTAATTCCCAACAATTTTAATTAAATTGTGAATTATCAACTGTAATCAAAACACTTTTTCGAGTTGTGCTACTAAAATTTCATGATTAATATAAAAAATTTCCATAAATTATACAAAAATACAACAAATCATATAAATGTATAACGGTTATAGAATAAGTTGTGTAAAATAGTTATTATAGAAGCTAAATATGTAAGTAAAATTAATTAAAATATTTATAAATTTAATAATAAATGTATGTATGTATATCAATCAATCAATCAAACAATGCCTTGCTAGTTAGTATTATATATACACATAAACAAATATTATTGTCAGCCAATTTGGTTAACGGTGTATTCGTAAACGTAAATATGTATTGTAATATTATGTAGTAAACGTATAATTGTTGTATGTAATTCGCTAAACTGCAGTCATACATACATATGTACATGCAAATAACATTGATTAAGTTTTAAGGTGGAAATCAAAAAAATTATAAAAAAAAATATTATTAAATAACAAAAAATAGCAATAAAAAACAATACAATTAAAGACATAAAAGTAGTTGAGATGCATATATATGTATGTATAATACATAAATAAATATACATATGTATATTGTATTATGCGCAGTTGAGGGCTGATTTTATCAACAACCGCTGAAGTATGAGGTTGAATTGTCAAAATGTCACGTTACATTTGTAACGGCTTAGTTATACAAAAACGCTTATTGGTCGACCTGAAATTGTATTAACATATTTGATAGTAAAAAGTAATAAGTGTAATGTTTTGACAATTAAATTACTATTCATTTTCAAAACTTTATTATTTTACTTATTAGATTTAAAAAAAATTTTTTTGGAAAGTAATAAGAGCTATAAATTGATTTAACTCGAGGAAAATATTTAATTTTTATTTAATTAGTTTGTTTTCATCTGTCTTTATTGATCTGGTGATCAATTTTTACAATTTTATGTGTAACATAAAGATTGAATATCAAGTGAGTTTCATTCGATTTTGGATCAACCCTACGACCAAAGCAATTATATCCATATTCGAATTTTTCATTACCATTTTGTAGTAAGGGCGACGTTTGCTTTAAAGTACGAGCTTCAGTCTTTCTTCCGTTTCGTTTCTTTCTTCCATTTCGTCTTCATAATTAAAATCAATAACCCGTTTTGTACTATATAGATATATTAAATATATCTAAATTTCAGGAATTAATTAACTTGCTTTATAAAGCTTTCTAAATAAGGTCCTGTAGGCATTCTTCAGCGTTTCAACTAAATCAACTGTCACTTTACTCTCGCAATTTTGATTAGTTGACTTCGACCAGCTGTTTTTCTGTTAGCTATCAAAATGAAATGTCAAACTGCACAGAAAATTTTCAACAGCTTGATGAGTGAGAGTGAAAACTTCTCCTCCTAATCGAGCAAGCGGTCTTGTATTCAAAATGTCAATTATTAATATGAAATTTCGGCTTCAGATTTTTTAGTCTTTTTTACCTAACTTTATAATTAAGACACATACCCATGTAACCTTTATAATTATAGACTTTCTCGCTATTTTATAGTATAATTTGGCGAAATAATATGAATCCAGTTGTCAATCTATGAAATGGTGAGTTATAGTACGACTGTAATCTTTTTATAGTTGAGTTTCAATATTTCCATCTGACATTTCTCTTTCGGTGAAGACGAGCTTGTGGAGGGTATGTTTTTCGCAACGTATCTCCAAGCTTCATTCGAGTAAAACAATACCAATTTTTAAGATTTTTTTAAGTTGCAATCTATTTTTAAAGTCATACCATTTTGTTTTAAAAATTACTTTAGAAGATTTTCCTGGAGAAATAATAAAAATTTCCAAAAAATACGGTAATGGCAGCAATTACACAGGAGCATCACGGAAAAAAGTAGGTTTGCGGTGCCCTCGTAACTTGGTCCTGGATCATCCGAAATCAAAAAATCAAGATTCATTCGTTAAATTATATTTTTCCACAGGTAATGCCGTGAGGATTCTTCCAAACTTCAATTTTCATTTATTAGAACACTTTGTAGGTAAAATTCGATTTTTAGCGAAAAAATTGACTAATTTGTTATTATTAAACAAAAGTTCAAGTTCTTTACACATTTAAAAATAACCCTCCGGCGATTGAAATGAAATATTTTTTATGATGCTCTCCGCAGAACTTAGAGCGGTTGACTATTTTCGCAATATAGTCGAACTAATCCACTCCAATTGCGTTCCAACGGCTGGCTGGGGGTAGAATTTGCCGGCGGTAAGGTATGCCTGACGCTAGAGACAATATGCACTAGTCTGTTATTTGGCTTGCCTCGAAATTTCAGCACAGTCCTGTCAAAAATATTTAGTGCTATAATACTCAGAACTGATATTATATACAATGAATGAGATTCCTTTTAATAAAAAATACATTTGAAGTTCAAGCGACAAATGTCAGCAGTCATTGAGTTTGACGGGTGCACAACTGGTAGTAGTAAAAGCTACAAGGTCTGACCTGAGACTTCAATCTAGTACCACGAGGAGCAATTAGGCTTTCCAATCTTCTAAGGGGGATTTGGTCCTTTGGGAAGATTCGTGGTGACTGTGGTTTAAACCTATGTAAAGGCAGGTCGATTTGAAAATTCGTTTGAGTGTGGAGTCGCAATGCGGCTGGGTGCCGGACACACAACACGACAGAGATTTTAGGTCGGCCTTTCACCAGACCAAGGTGGAAAAGGTGTTCCTTTCGCCAGACCAAAAATAATGTTATTTGGTACGCTGATCAATGCATTGTTTTGATTTTTATAAAGCAATCATAGTGCGTGTACCTATCCGTACAATCAATAAAAGGTTTTTGAAAGTTTGTTTACAACTTATACTTGTATGTTCCAAAAAAATATCTCATAATTGAAAAAATAATTAAACGTGCTATTACAAAAGAATTTATCAAATAAAATGAAATCTTTAGCAATAATTCTGTACCTACTCGCTGTTAAAGAAGAATATGAGTATAACATGTGTCACTAAACTAAGCAAATATAGCTAAAACCATTGAATATATCAGAAATCTACCTTAAACCCAAAACATATGTATATCATACCTAAATACTTAACTCGCTGCTATATTCTTTTTAAACAATTTTAATCAAATAACAATTTATCTATATTCGGTTGAAATTTTTCTTATTTTTCAAAAAAAATTATTTTCTTTTTATTTTTCAAAATAAAAATGTTTATTTACTTTTCAAAAAAAAAAAAAAATTAAAAAATTCATTAACTTTTTTATTTAAATGGTTTTTAAATAAAAAATATTTTTCAAAACAAAAAATATTTAGAAAATATATATTACAATATTTTAAGAAGGAAGAAGTGAATTATTTTGCAATTAATAATTGCACAAAATTTAAAATTTCTGAAAGCAAAAAAGTAAACAGTAAATTTTATAAATTGTTTTGTTGTAGAATAGGCAATTTTTTGTCTTTAATAGTTATTAAGTGATTAAGAATATAAAAAAAAACATAAAAATTAAAATAACAAAAGGCAGCAATTAAGCTAATATAATTGTATTGTAAATGCTTTAGTTTTAAAATGTGTAAATTAGAATTATTAGCATAAATAACACCAATTAATTATAGTATACAAATAAGTAACTGTTGTCTCCAATAACAATAAAAAAAGTTTTTAAACAATCAATGAAAAAATTGCGCATGATAATTAAACAAAAGAACAAAATGTCTTCTTTATAAGTCAATAAAATTAAATATTAATTAATACGTAATCACTTGCATATTATTTATAACACAACTAGGGTAGCAAAATAATCGAGTGAAACCGAACGTTAATTCCGTAATATTTTCGATTTTTCTAAATTGATGTTAAAGAACCATGCCACTTTCTCTCGAAAACTCGTAACGACAACTTATCAAATGTTGTCATCTTTCATGCCTCTGTACCGTATAGCAGGAAGGGGATGACGAGTGACTTGTAGAGTTTGTTCTTTGTTCGTCGAGAGAGGACTTTACTTCTCAATTGCCTACTCAGTCCAAAGCAGCACCTGTTGGCAAGAGTTATTCTGCGTTGGATTTCCAGGGTGACATTGTTTTTGCTGTTAATGTTGGTTCCAAGATAGACGAAATTACCTAGGATTTCCATGTTATGACTGTCAAAGTGTCGTGGAATCCAAGTCCGAGTGCGACGACTGTTTTTTAATAACAAAGATATTTTGTCTTGCCCTCGTTAACTACCAGATCCATTTGCTTCGTTTCCTTATATAGTTTAAGTAACGGCGAGGATGTTGAAGCAATTGATATCAATATCATCGGCGTACGCCAACAGCTGTATAGTGAATACTCTTATGAAAGATTGAATTATTTGCTTCAGGAATAGATTGAAGAAGTCGCACTATAAGCATTCACCTTGTTGAAAACTCGTTTGGCTTGGTGAGGTCCTTCCCGATCCTGAAGGAGCTTTTTGTAGTGGTCAACGTCAGTTTGCACAGCCGTATTAGTTTTGCGGGGAAACCAAATTCAGACATCGCGACATAAAGACAGCTCCTTTTCGTGCTGCCAAAAGCAGCATCGACGAAGAGGTGATGTGTGTCGATCTCTTTTCACTGGTCTTTTCCAAGATTTGACGCATGGTGAATATTTGGTCGTTTGTTGATTTTCCAGACCTAAAACCACACTGATAAGTTCCAATCAGTTTGTTGACAGGGGGATTTAATCTTTCACACAATACGCTTGATAGAACCTTATATGCGATGTTGAGGAGGCTTATCCTACGCTGGTTGGGACACTTAAATTGAAATCGTTGGGTATACTTTCGTCCGACCATATTCTACAAAGAAGCTGATACATGCTCCTTATCAGTTCTTTGCCGCTCGCCCGGCAATCCAGCAGTCTCCGCTGCTTTCGTCAGACGGATAATTGCTATTCGAAATTCTTCATGGTGGGGCAATGGAATATTCGAATTCCATGGGTTCACCATCTCCTGGTGTTATGCTTTCACTACCATTCAGAAAGCTGAAGAAGTGAGCCCTGTATAATTTAAGTATGCTCTGAGCATCAGTCAGTAGATCACCTCTGGAGGTTCTACAAGACTATGCTCCGGTTTTCAAAGCTTTTGTTAGTCGCCTCATATTTTCATAGAATATTGAATTTTCGAGCATTACCATTGTCGGTCAGCTTGTCAAGCCCTTCTTTCACTTTACCATATATGTACATACAAATCAAATATCAATGCAGTTATTCGAATCAAACTTTGTTTAATTTGTGCTCCAACGGTATTTCATCTTACGTCCAAGAATTTTCCCAAATCGAACTTTAAATTTTCGAGGACCCAGACACCAAAAATGAGGATCACAGTTTACATGACTGATATTTTTTTGTGCTAAAAATGAAGAAAATTTGGTCAATACTTCCCTTAGCCTCGATATCCGTAAAATACATGTTTTAGAACTTGCGGTTTACTTTATACTGTATCTATCGGCTAATATGTAAGCTGTATTAGCAAAATTAAATGAACGAATGTGGTTGAATATACCATATTTGTTCAAATCGTATGTTGAAGTTTCTCTCGATCGTTCCTAGCGAGAACGGTGTTATGTCTGCATCGGGTTCGTCTGAAGAGGCTCTTGGACTTGCTTATTCGTCTTCTTTTTCGTTATCTTTGCATCGGGTTCGTCTGAAGAGGCTCCTGGATTGGCTAAATCGTCTTTTTTTGTTGCCTGTGGCCGGGAATCCAAATTATGGAGAGGGTTGACCTGGCACCTCCATTCAACGACCCTCCAGACGTTCTTATATGGAAGGGTATAGTCTGATTAGTGGTATATATGTATATATGTTTTGGTTCTGGTTCATAATATTAGGTCTTTTCGTATTTCTAATCAAACTTCATAATAAATAATAAACAAATATGTACCATTTTGGTCGACCACTTTTTGCCATTTTTCGCTAGGTACATTATTCCATCAATGTTAATCTTTCATCAGTGTAAATCGAAATTTTGAAATTTCCAGAACGGAGATACAGCATCGTCTCTGTAAACTTCATTGATGGCTTGCGTGACATTCCCTTTTTATACAAAAATTTTAAAATATAGCGAATTTCTTCATTATTTTCATTATTTTTTAGCTTCCCCTAATTTAATTTTTTTGGTTAAATGAAACTTAATTCTCACATCTCACCTTTCCAACTCTTTATGGTATGACACAATGTGATTGGTAGCACTGAATACTGGATATATACGACTGCAACGACATCTATTGACAAAATACGAAAAGACTTTTTCGACTACCCAATATCACTCTTCCAGTTCCAACCCCATATCAGAATATTAAGCGTATCGCTCGCACACCCGGTAACCTGTGCAGAAGCTGCCTTCTGCCTTCTGTATTCTATTTAATTTTCTGATACTACGAGGGCTGCTATATATATTTCTGGCCTAATAATGAAAATAGGCATATTTATCAACGAAAAGGGTTTTTTTTGTTTTTCGTTGGATTTGGCTCGT
This sequence comes from Bactrocera dorsalis, assembly GCF_023373825.1. Taxonomy (NCBI): domain Eukaryota; kingdom Metazoa; phylum Arthropoda; class Insecta; order Diptera; family Tephritidae; genus Bactrocera; species Bactrocera dorsalis. The sequence goes on along the minus strand of NC_064303.1, from coordinate 27,929,191 downwards.
CTTGGAAGACCCACACGGTCGATTGCTGTTTTGTTTCGGTCACCTGTGACGATCTTATAAACGTCTTTTGAAGCACCGCGATCGTATTTTTTCAGCATTTCTTTACACCAATCCACACGAGCCTTTTTTTGAGCGATTGTCAAATTGTGCGGGATCCAACGAGAACAAACCTTTTTTACGGCCAGGTATTCATGCAATATCGAATGTATGCTGATGGGAGAAATGCATAGGCATGCCTCTATCTGATGGTATGTTACATGACGGTCTTGCATTATCACTTCAAGTACGGCATCGAGGTTTTCTGGCACAACGGCTGATTTTGGACGACCTTCACGGAATTCGTCTTTGAGCGAGCGTCGGCCACGATTGAATTCGATGTACCAGTTTTTCACAGTGCTATAAGATGGTGCTTCATAGGCATACAAAGATTTTAGTTCATCGATGCACTCTTGTCGTGATAATCCACGTCGAAAGTTGTGTAAAATGATCGCACGAAAATGTTCACGAGTTAATTCCATTTTTTGGCCGAGATGAATTTTTTAATTCCCTGTAAATAAAACAATTCCCGATTAAATGACAAAACGTTCTGAGTGATGTTATGCTAAAAAATGTCAAACTTTCCAATGGAAATCTCAGATTGCACCTGGCAACACTTAGTGTTGCCTAGTCCAGAAATATATATAGCAACCTACGTATAATAACGGGTGATTTTTTTGAGGTTAGGATTTTCATGCATTAGCATTTGACAGATCACGTGGGATTTCAGACATGGTGTCAAAGAGAAAGATGCTCAGTATGCTTTGACATTTCATCATGAATAGACTTACTAACGAGCAACGCTTGCAAATCATTGAATTTTATTACCAAAATCAGTGTTCGGTTCGAAAATTTTTTATCGACAAATTTTGTTCAGCGATGAGGCTCATTTCTGGTTGAATGGCTACGTAAATAAGCAAAATTGCCGCATTTGGGGTGAAGAGCAACCAGAAGCCGTTCAAGAACTGCCCATGCATCCCGAAAAATGCACTGTTTGGTGTGGTTTGTACGCTGGTGGAATCATTGGACCGTATTTTTTTCAAAGATGCTGTTGGACGCAACGTTACGGTGAATGGCGATCGCTATCGTTCGATGCTAACAAACTTTTTGTTGCCAAAAATGGAAGAACTGAACTTGGTTGACATGTGGTTTCAACAAGATGGCGCTACATGCCACACAGCTCGCGATTCTATGGCCATTTTGAGGGAAAACTTCGGACAACAATTCATCTCAAGAAATGGACCCGTAAATTGGCCACCAAGATCATGCGATTTAACGCCTTTAGACTATTTTTTGTGGGGCTACGTCAAGTCTAAAGTCTACAGAAATAAGCCAGCAACTATTCCAGCTTTGGAAGACAACATTTCCGAAGAAATTCGGGCTATTCCGGCCGAAATGCTCGAAAAAGTTGCCCAAAATTGGACTTTCCGAATGGAGCACCTAAGACGCAGCCGCGGTCAACATTTAAATGAAATTATCTTCAAAAAGTAAATGTCATGAACCAATCTAACGTTTCAAATAAAGAACCGATGAGATTTTGCAAATTTTATGCGTTTTTTTTTTTAAAAAAAGTTATCAAGCTCTTAAAAAATCACCCTTTATATAGTCTCTTTAATGCTGGCCACCAAATCAGTGTTCCATGTGTAAGAATTGGTTTAATGACGGCCGCATACACGCTTATGACTATTATAGGTTTAGGCCCCAGTTCCTGCTGAATATTCTCTAGCACATGTAAAATGTCATATAAACTTTTTTAATTCGTTTCTCAATATTCAGTTTCCTTTTCAGTTTGATTTTGATCTCGACCCTGTGATAGTTAGGTGTGTGAGGTAGAGAAATTGATGTTCAAATTATTTAAAAGCCACATGACATCCATGGCAGCGAAACCGAAAATATAAATTAGTAAATATTCATCATTAAAGTCTTTGAGAGTACTTGGAGATTTCACTATAATAACATATGTTACTAATATCATTTTATGATATCCATAAAATGTTTCGGCGGAACAAATTATGAATTCTGTCCGAAAGCCTCGAACTAAGCGATCATATTTACTTTAAACTAGCGTGGTTATTGAATTTACTAAAATAACCTCATGTGCCGCAATACCTTCCGAGAAATTATGTATACAAGAGTGAAATATTGCAACCGGGCAACTGGGAACACAATTCCCTTAAGCTAGAGAAACCCATGGTTGACAAACCAAAAAGTTTCTATTTCTAGACAAAAAGAAGCTTAGTAATATTATTAAGAACACACTTTCAGAAAATTAGAAAAGTTGATTCGGCGAAATGTAGAGCATGCGCGGCGAATGATGAAAAATGCCTAGCCTACAGCCAGATGAAGGATATATTTATTCCACGGTTTTACAATGCTCCAACTTAAAAGACATCGAGCAGTAAGGGTGGAAAAATCAGGTTTTTACCAAGTCCACTGAATTGCTGGACAAAGATTCATTTGGTTACCACACAATGGTCCTAATGATGTTCTAAGTGGGCCGCCTCTGTCCCGCGCCTCCTTTTTCAACGAAATAAACAACAAATACTCTCTTGAAACTGATTTAAAAGTCGGCTCTAATTGTTTTGTGTATTTTTAGTCTCAAATATCAATTATAATCATACAATTTTATTCGAATGTTACTGTTTTAATTTTATAGAGTATTTAGTGCCATGTTTTATATTATTTGAGATCTTTAAGCTGTAAAATATCTGAAATCTATGCCTCGTACGGCAAGTTTCTCGTTGATCCAATTGCGTAGGTATGGCACATTGGCGTAGACTCCGGGAACATTTTCTTCACCACAACCAATACCCCAAGCCACAATACCAGCTTGATAATAGCGTTTGGAATTATTTGGATCTGGGCATACCAACGGTGAACCACCATCACCTTTGCATGTATCCTTGCCACGTTCGCCACCGGCGCACATGAAACTTTTATCCAAATTGAAGAATTTACCCAGACGTGTCTTACGTAACTCTGCTTGACAGGTATCGTGTGGCACCGCTGGCAAATCGATCTTTTTCAAAATCAGCTGATATGTGCCATCTTTACCGAACTTGTCTTTGCCCCAACCGGTGGCAAAGCAGCGGGAATGGTCGAAATTAACACCCGGTTCCGGCAAGCAGATGGGACGTACATTTTCTTCCCAAGTGAAGGGCGTCGCTAAAATGAGCAGCGCTACATCATTGTAGAGTGCGCCTTTGTTGTAGTTCTCATGACGAATGATCTCCTTGACACGGGCATCCTGATGTGGTAACACCTCCTGTTTGGTTTGTGTATCCCACTCACCGGCTCGTGCTACCAATAACTCCGGCTGAGCATTTAGCACACAATGTGTAGCGGTCAAGACGACAGTAGGCGCAATTACGGCCCCACCGCATTCGTAAACATTTAAAGTCTCGCCACCAATTACTTCGTCACGCAAAATAGCAACCATCCAAGGAAATTCGCCAAATTGTGACTCGCCTTCTTTGTCGCCAGTGATTCTGAACCCGACACCGCTTGGATTACGATAACCACAACCCTCGTGAGTCTCAACGGGTTTGATAGGTACGTCCGGTTCCGTTAACTGAACGACAAGCAATAGTTATTAAGAAAATCTGTCGACAAATTAAAGATAGTCAACAAGTAATATATACCTTATCGCCTGTATTACAGCAAACTTCCAAATAAGTACAGACGTCATCACCATCGAAACGTATATCAATTAGGGTTTGACCATCCCTGATAACACTGCCATCTTCACCGCATAAGAAACGCGCAACGCACTCTTTATTCACGCCACAAGATTTTCCGCTGCCTGGATCAGGTTGTGGTGCTGGATTTGGTTGGGGATCAGGCTTAAGAACAGTGGTTTTTGTGGGCTGCGGCTGGAACGGTGTTTGCTCTGTTGTGAAGATTTTATTTAACAAATCATCAATATTTGGTGTCGCTTGCGCTTGCGTTGTGCTAATCCAGAGCGATAGCAAGCACACGGTCAGAACCGCCAATTTATAAGCCATTTTGTAACAATGTCTGAAAGAATGAGTAAAATTTTTAATATCCTAAGTTTGATAACCTTAACGAAAATTACTCGGTATTATGAAAATTATTCTTCTTAAATAAGAACCGTTATAACAGATAACTAAGCTAGCTTGTAAACTCGACTAAATATCATATTTGCTAGCACGACTTTATGGGTTCTGTTTTCTAGTGCAAGTTAGTCATACTTTACATAACATCGAAGAAAAAAAATCTTTTAAATTATTTGCTGTTTATCTGTTTGAAACATTTGTTTCGTAGGAGATAAGTCTATATTTATTTCCAACAAAGATTCAATAGGAATTCAAATTCGTCTTTACAGAAACTCACAAACTCTTTTTATTATAGATATGTTTCTAAGCACCACTATCGTAATATTTTTAACATTTCTCTCGACCAATCGACACGAGCCTTTTTTGAATGATCAACAAATTGTGTGTGTTCATGCAATATTGAAAATATGCTGATTTCACTAATTCCTATAGTTGTCTTAATCTCACGGTAAGTCACATGACAATCTTGCAATATCAATGGAATAACTATTGATTTTGGGCGATATTTACACGGATTTCGTGAGAGTCGTTCTTTGAGTTATCATCTGCAATCTCGATTGAATTCCACTATACCATCCATAAACACTGCTTCCTGATGAAGCTTAATGCATAAGCAGTGGCGGATTAAGTATTTTGCCGCCCTAGGCCCTGTCTGATTAGCCGCTCTTTTTAAAGGATAACATTTTATTTCTTTGAGTCCGTTCATATTATTAAGATATAATATTTATTTCATAAAAGAAAAAAATGTTTAAACAATACAAATAAATATTAAAAACATAAATAACAGTCAGTTTTCTTAAACTATAATGTATAACTTAATTTTTAAATATCTTCTTTCTGGCTTTCGTCTGAGCAAAATCATCAATTATGTCGTTGTAATTAATTTCTTGAACTAGTTGGGCTTCAATTGACAGTAGTGCTATAGCATCGAGTCTCTCTTGGCTCATACTTGCGCGTAAATATGTTTTGACTCTTTTCAAGGTGGAAAAAGATCTTTCTCCTGAACAGTTCGTAGCCGGAATACTCAAACAAATACGTAGAGCAATGTCTACATTTGGATAAAGATCTTGAATATTTTGAGAATGCAAAAAATTGTATATTCCTTGCGCGGAACGAATATCTTTTGTGTTTATTAGAGAATCTTTGAGTTGACAGTGCAAATGAATACATTCATTCGCGAAGGTATCTTCCAAATCATCAGAATACTTAGTAACTAATTCATCTGCGCGAATTTTTAATTCATTGGTATCTATTTCATATAAATTGTCAAAAAAATAAAATTTTTCGTAAAGATTATGATAAGCACTTTTACGTCCTGTCAATTGTGCACTTAAAGTATCTAAAATTAGATAGTCAACGTTGGTTCGAACGTTTTCTTCTCCAGATAAAGCTGTTCTTTCATTTTCCCGTGACTCGTCAGCCTGAAGTTTTCGGGTTTTTTTACGACGGGTGTCATAGTGGTAATAATTTTGAACTCCAGACAGTGCTTTGGCTTTTTTTTTTATAATCAGAAAATTGTTTATCTCTCATAACTTGGAGAAATAATGCCAAAGAACTATATATTCTTATCACAGATGATAAATCAGCTTGAGAATCCTGAAGCTTCTTACTCGCAGCATTAAAGCGATCCAAAATTGCATTCCAAACAATGACTATAATTGCTGTTTCTAGATGTTGTAATTTTTGCTGCAGTCCCTTAGCTTCAGCTCGCGTAGTAGGTTTTTCATCTTTGTTTTCACCAATAAAGTTTAGTGCAACAATTATTCCAGGCCACTCTTTTTCTAATGTGTAGCCTGCATCATGTCGGGCCGACCAACGAGTTTGAGAAGGGCTTTTAAGTCTTAAACTTGTATGCTGTCTTAAAATTTCCCAACGGCTTATGAAAGAAATTATATATGTAAGGGTTTGGGATTGGCCAGCGCAAAACCCTGACCTTAATCCCATAGAAAACCTAAAATTAAAATTGCGGCTAAAAATTTCTCAAATTTTGAACATTTATGTGAAGATATTAAGGAAGCTTAGTACTCCATCCCAAAGGAGAGGTATGAGAAGCTTGTAAAAGTATGGTACGCAGATGTAATGCCGTAATGCAAAATCGGGGATATAGTACCAAGTATTAGAAACGTAAATATATTATGGAACCAAATCGTTGATTAAATTTCATTAATTTCAAATAATGTTTGCAGGTTTGGTAAATTGTGCTATTGACATTCAAATAAGCATTTTAGAGGGATCTCAAGCTTTTTAATTAATATTAATTATTCGTGAATTGCTAATTGTCATTTTTACTTAAATGGATAAATAAATAAACAAATAATGATATTTTTAGCCTTGAATTTTAATAACATTTTACAATAATTACGAATTATTGCTTTAAGCTATAAAAGTTCGTTAATATTCGTCAATATACTTCGTAATAAATTTTTATTTTCTTCAAATTGCTTCTATTTTTCAAAAATTTGGCTATAAAATGAATATATTCTTTTATTTGATTCTATAGAAATCAGTTTTAAAAATAAAAATATTTTTATATGAATACTTATATCAATTCATATATGAAACACCGGAATCATTGAAAATAAAATAAGAAAACATTGTGCAATTTTAGAAGCGGCTCACTTGTAAGATTAACTTTACTAAAGATACAACAAGTCAACAGAGCTTTGCGAATTCGTCAGAAAAAGCTTATCAATATTCAATTATTTCTGTTATAAAACATTTTTTATCAGTATTGCACTCACAAATAAAAAAGTTAATCAGAAAATGAATTACATTCTATTTCATAGAAATTTATTTGTAAATTTATATAAAAAAATCGGAATAAATCCCTAAAATGTATTGTCGTTACATTATATCAGATATAAAATTTGGACATTCTGAAAAATTTGCCGCCCCCCAAATTGTGCCGCCCTAGGCCCGGGCCTCTCGGGCCTAGGCGGTAATCCATCACTGTACATAAGTTAAGCCACGTCCAAAGATGTACAAAATAATGGCACAAAATTCCATATTTTAGCCGATATGAATATTTTAAGTTACTGTTATTTTCTAGGAAACTATAAACTATAAAATTATGAAGATTTAATAAATGAACATATAGCGTTAAATACAGGTTTGGTTTGTTTTGGTTAAAAATAAATATGTTGGACTCTCATCTAGATTTCTTTCTTGCAATTTTGGGTTCTTGAGTGTTGAACAAGAACAAGTGATCCATTAGGAGAAGCTCTTTCAAAGGAAATGCTGCGCAGGAATGGTGGCAGATTATTGTTGTAGATTTAAGAAAGAAGCCAATTATTCATAAAAATCATAAGTATTTTATTTTTCTATATAGAGTAATAATTTCTCTAAATGTAGCTGATGTGTGTACTTTTAAGAAAGACAAATGTTTTGATGTCAGAAGTAAACTTGCAGTGCAAATTTCCATGGCAATGACGAATTTTAATCCAAAAACTTTATAAGATGAGTTCAAGCATTAATGAATTTTCCAAATATAATAGAAATAGAGATTACGACAGTTTCGTATCTTTCTATGACGCAAGAATGCCTACAACTCTTGAGATTACTCTTGAAAGAAGTTTATTTCTCTCAAAAATACACTCGACGGTGTTTCTATAATTTTACAAACTCACTCCGCTGCCATAGTCGACACTATGAAGTATGCTTAGGTACATACTATATGTATATTATATACATACATATTTCTGATTTAATTTAGGTCACAATTCAAAAAATATACAAATGTTTAAGATTAAGTTAAGCTGATAAGTCGGTATGATTCAAGTTGAATCGTTTGAAAAACAAGATGCTTATTATCACTTTTACTGCTTATATATGGAGGGAAATATTGCTATCAGACTCTCAAAATTGACCTACAACCCAATACTTGTATCACAATTATCTGTATGTAATAAATAAATATATGCATGCAATAGAAAGTTTGCATTTATAAGTAGCGAAAACATACTTCTAACTTCAATATATACGAATATATACATAGATTGATATTCTAAACATATACATATGTATTACATACGAGTATAGTATATTGCATTTAAAATTTGTAAAACATGCATATGGTGTAATCTCGAGAATCAGTTGAAAATCCGTAAGACCCTCTATTCATCGTCTGTCGGGTCATATGATTTTGTTTTTATTGCAATGAATAATTTTTATAGCTGCCCAATATCTTTAAGTGATATGTTATGTTCACCGTGCATTATAGTGCAACTAAGTATAATTTAAGTAGTTTCTGCGACAAAGCTTCTCTCAGCTACTATTTAGCTGAGTTCGTTTCGTATTTGTGATGGTAATAAATGACGTCACTTCGTAAGAGCAGGGAGTTGGATGTTCTGCTCTCCGCCTCAAATCGCCTGTCATTTATTTTTATACTCTTGCAACCAATTGCTACAGAGTATTATAGTTTTGTTCACCTAACAGTTATACGTATCACCTAAACCTAATCAAGATACATATAGCGTTATATATATATAAATGATCAGGATCGTGTGAAAAGTTGAAATACGGTGGAATATCTGACTATCTGTCTGTCCGTCCGACCTTAATACGAAAACAAATTCGAGTTCGTAGATGGGCGTAATTGAACCACTGCCACGCCCTCAAATCACCGTTAACCGAAAACATATAAAGTGCCATAACTAAGCACCAAATGAAGGGAAAACTGTAATTTGGTACAGAGGACGATGGGCACCGCCCACTTTTTGGTGAAATCCCATATCTCGGAACCTGATCAACCGATTTCCACAAAATTTAGTACGTGGCATTTCTCTGACATTCTTATTTTACATTGTGAAAATGAACGAAATCGGACAACAACCACGCCTACTTCCTAATTAGTACATTTTTAATTTCACTTTATTCGTCCACTTTTCAGAACACAGAATCAAGAAGAAATTAACATAACGGAATAAAACTTTGCACGAATAATCTCTTTATTATGTGCCACATTATAACCGAAAATTGCTTAAATCCAATAAAAACTGTTAAAGCCCCTAGGTACAGAATATTTACACCCCGGTACCTATTGTTGACTTTTGATTGAAAATATCGGTAAATGTGTGATAAATATAACTGGAAGTAAGGGATAATCTTTCTCTTATAACGGTATGCCTGTATGTTAAAAATGGGTTGAATGGTGCCAACACTTCCGTTAGCCCCCATATACGTAATATAAAGATTTTCGAACATTCGGTTGACTTTGTACTGCATATATCGGTCAATATGTGATTTATCGCAATGAAAGCAAGAGAGCGGGTTTTAGTTATAAGAGTGTATGTTTGTGCCTAATATAGATAAATTTGAACGAAAACTTGGCTTAGTCACAACTAATATCAGGATTTTCGAACATCCAGCTGACTTTACTCTATATAATTGGTTTTATACCTCAAATTATTTCCCTGTCTTTGATACTTGCAAGTTGCAAGAGTAAGAAATGTTCGGTTATACCCGAACTTATACCTTCGTTACTTGCTTTGGTTTTGTTTTTTCGATTTGGTTTCTCTAAGTAAGTCCTGATGTCTTTTCATGAAGTACAAGTAATTCCGGTAACATCTTAGCTAAGAGAGAGTTAAATGATAATCGATAGCTATAAACAAAGAATTTATAGATTGATATGTCGCTTTCGGGTATTGTAGTATGCGAAAGCTCTGGAAAGCGGGAGCCGCAAAAATTATATATGTACATCGATTTGTAGTATTACAAATCACTATACTATAGTGATCCGATCACAACAATTTGTCGGAGATTGTAGGTAGTGTTGCCTTGAAAAATAATTCAAACTAAATTTCCTGAAAATATCTTGGCAAAACAAATATTTTTCCATATAAGAACTTAATTTTGATGAGGCCGTTTCTATCGTAGCTACATATGAATGTGATCCGATATCGGCGGTGCCGAAAAATGAACAGCTCGCCACGCTGATCATTTATACCTATGTACTATATATCTAGTTTATATCGTCCCCTTATAAAAATTTTCCAGTGTATAAAAATTTGTGAAATACGAAATATAGAGGAAGTTGGGCCGAAAATATTTTTATATATTATATAATGAGAGCATGTTCCGAATACAAATTAATATTTTCATTACATCGGCGATTTATATATTGTATATATAGTATGTTGCAAATAATTTTACATACTTTACTATGCATAGGACATACATATATGTATGTATATATATCACGAGTGAAGGAGAGAAG